>NW_023601180.1:0-46827 GCF_014898055.3 Talpa occidentalis
CTGACATGTTATACTTGTGGAAGAACATCTAACACAAAATCTATTTGTTGCTTTAAGAGAGCACCACAGAGAGAACAATTATCTGTTCAGACCAATACATGCAAAGACCATGAAAGATCTTTTCATCCTGCTAGAGAGTTCAAAATTACCATGATGAAAGAAATTCAAAAGAAATGGTAGAACATACTGAAAAGTTTGATCATGGGCACAGAAGAAAAACAATGAATGTCCTTAGAAATAAATGAACAAACTGAAAGCTTTTAATAAGAAAATAGTGGGAATGTAAAAGACTAATAGAGGAGGAAAATGTTCTGGAGAAAGTGCTGCAATGGCAAATAGAATCAATGGCCTTGAAATTGATAATGCACAAAGAATTGCAAGAAGAACTTATTTAAAGAAGTAATAGAGGAAAATTTTCCAACCCTGGAGAATTAAATAAAATATAGGAATTCATGAAGCTAAGAGATGAATGATGATTAACAATAACGTTAATATACTTAACACCATAAATTGTGAACTTAAGAATCGTTAAGGTAGGAATTTTATGTTATGTGTACTTCACCATAATTTAAATAATGTATTTAAATTATTCATAATAGCTAAAACTATAAATCTCTTAGAAAAAATTCATTGGTATAAATGTTCATTATCTTGCATTAATCAATGTTTTTTTAGAAAGATCAAAGGATAACTGACAAGAGAAATAGAGAAATTGAAATTTAATTATTGAAATTAAATTAAAAATTAAATTACAGCAAAAATTTTTGTGCTTCAAAGAACAATATCATAAATGTTTGTTTATTAACCACAAAGTGAGAGACAAATCTTTGGGGGAAATCAAATATTGGAAAAGGGGCTTATATCCAGAATTATAAAGAACTTTTACAACATGAAAATAAAATGCTTGTATAAATAAATAAATCTTAAAAAAAATATTTAACCAGAGTTCCCATAATAATCTGTACCGCAAAATTTAAAAGATTTAGATATACATATTTTAAAATCTAAGAAAATCTAATATATCTAATCTAGTTTATATAATGTAGATCTTATCTGTCTAATCTATTTTTTAATATCTAACAAAAGTTGTACACAAATGTCAAGAATTAAATAGCCAAAAAGTGAAAATACTAAATGTGTATCAAGCAATGGATGGATAAATAATGTTATTCAAACATAAAAGGGAATGATGTGCTAATAAATGGTACATTGAAAATCATTGCACATTTTGAGGAATAGATTTATATCTTCATTTTTTAAGTTTCTTTTTAAAATTGTTACACTAGCTTTTTTCTTTTTAAAATTGTTACACTAGCTTCTAGCTTGCATTTTTTTCATCTCTTTCTTTTTTTTAATTGAGGTAACATTGGTTTACACACTTGTTTATATTTTAGAAGTATAGGATTTCCCCCCTCAGGTATTTGTTACTATACCACACCCACCATGAAAATACCCATAGTCCTCCACCATAGTCCATTATGAGCGTAGATTATTTTTGAAATCTGTTGTCACATTTCTTTGTCCTTCTGAACACAATGTGTCTTCCTGCCCTCTCCCCCATTGTGTTTTTACTGGTATTAAGAAATCGATTGTAGTGTACTTGGGTATATTTGGTTTTCATTCTTCTTGTGCTTCAGTTTCATTGAGATTCTTGGATCTGTAAGTTTATTGCTTTACCATCAAATTTGGAAATTTTCATGCATTATTTGTTTACAAATTTTCCCTACCCATTTTGAGTATTCTAATTACAAGTATATGAGGCCATTGGAAGTTGCTCCAAGGCTCACTGAAGTTGTAAAGGTTTTCAAGCTTTTTCCTCTTTATTCATTTTAGTTTTTATTGTTATACTGTCTCTTCATAGTTACTAATGTATAAACAGTTTCTAATTTTCTACAGGTCCCAATATTCATTTTAAAAATTGAATTTTTGTCTCTTTACAAAATCATCTTCTAAGTCTCTTCTTAAAATGTTCATGCTTTTCCTTTTTAAACATATGTAAGAATATAAATAATTTTAATGTCCTTATCTATCAATTCTATCATCTGTATAGATAATTTAGTCGAATTCATCAGATACCCACAAGGAAACATAAATTATAACTTGGAATAATTAGAGAACTTACACATGATTGATTTGCTATCTACCAAACATTATCAATACTTTTATTCATTTAACTTCTTCCTAGATCTTCTCTCCTCTTTTACCTTCTCGTTTTAGCATGCTTTGCAATAGAGATCTGTGAGTCCAGCAGGAACACAATCATGTCTGTCAAATTATGAACTTGACTTTACAGAGGCACTAAATTCCACACGCATGTGCCTCTTAACTTGAAAAGAGCAACAGGTTTTTGTAATTCTGCGTGTCAATTTTTTGGATAGACAAGACACACATTTCTCCCATTGGTGACAAATATCTAGGAATCTCATTGAAATCTTGGCATGGAAAATCTCAAATCTGAATATATCCTAGAGTCAAATTATGAGGCATTACCTGATATGAACTGTGTGTTAAGTTCTGTGATCACAAAGGCAAAATTATTATATTTCATGTAAATAAAATGTCATCACCAAAATGTAAGATACTGTCTTTATTGTTCTAGATTTTATTTTAATACAGAGGAAAGGGTCACTAAGTTGCAGATGTAAAACCCAGAAAGAATACTTACAACTAACTAGCTTTAAGTACTTCTTTAAATCTGAATTTTCTCATCTGCAAATTGGTAATAATCATGGTTTCTTTGCATGTAAGTGCTCAGTAGTTGTAGAAGTCTCAACTTGAGAAGGCTGGTTGTGTCATTTGTGTATAAAAATCAACACACAATTCATGGACTGGTCCCCACCATTCTAGTGGAATATGGCAATGGCAGTGCTCTGGTTTAGAAGTCTGTAGGCATACAGGCTATTCATTTAGATGTTTTAATTGACACCTAAATTTAAAGGGCAAATTAGATGGCTTAGGAATTTATTCATTTTCTTAATGGAGATGAAAAGGTAAATGTGTATGAATTGCCTAAATAAAAATTAATCTAAGTATGATGCATGTTGGGATAAAAACTATAGGACTCGCCTTATGGTTGAGTTCTGTAGTGTCCCACACATCAATCAGCATGTCATGACCATTTGGCTTTCATTTTTGGCACTAATAGTGATGTTAAAAAAAAAAAGCAACAACCATAAATTCATTTGAATGAGTATCTGTGGCACAGATCAAGTTTTGGCTGGTAGAGCCAAGTCATGCTCTTTCCTTCTGCTTTTCCTTGGCTTCCTCTCTGATGTTCCTGTTGCTCTTCCACAAGGACAGTGACTTGCTTGGCTTCCAACCCATGGGGAGCAAGAGGTTTATTAAAGTCTAGTTGCAGTTTATTTCTAATAAAACCAGTGCTCAAAAATGAAATATTCAGTCTATCAGTTTCTTTGGTGACAGAAAACAACTTACCTGAGTAATGTTTTCATTAAATTAACAGAGTCTTAACATCCCAAATATAATGCATGTTGTGTTTTAGTAGACATAATATAAGCTTAGGAATCAGAAAAGTTTGAACCTAATGTCTGGTTCTGCTACTTGCAAATGCCTTAATCTCCCTGATCCTCAGGTATTAGGTATAAAATGGGTATAATCACATTTTTATGATGACTAAAATGCGATAAATATGAAGTATAAATGTAGTATGTAAAGTGCTTAGGTTTTAAAGATAGTCAACTAAAAGAATAAGAGAAGAGAGTGGGGGAGGGTCTTACTTAGAGGACTACAGTAATACATGGGTAAGAAATGATAAACAGTTCACAAAACAGCAGGAGAGTTTTGTTTTGTTTTAACCATAATATTTCTGAGATCTACAGCATCTCAAGGAGTGAGATGAGTGGTTGAGGGAAAAGGGAGCACTAAACAGGAGGACTGTGGGAGGAGCACAATGGACAGAAACGAAGGGAATTTTAGACTTGAACATGCTACATTTAAGAAATCCAATAGACAACCAAGTGAGTTCAGGGAGGAGGAACAGGCTGGATGAATAGTCATCATCGCAGTTATATAGATAGTACTTAAAAGCATAAGGCTGAATGAGGTCAACAAAGTATATGCAGACAGAAAAGAGCAGAGAATGTGGGACTGAGCCATAAACTCAGCCTTTGGAGCAACAGTGTTTAAAGATCCAACTAATGCAAATATACCAGAAAAGAAAGCAAGCTTACTCCTTTGCTGAAATATCTTATATTTTCAATGTCTTTGAACCTCATTGTACTATTGCAGAGTAAACAGAGAGTGAGATAACTTCTCCCAGAAAAATCAAGAATAGAAATAACTTATAAATCATATTGTATAAATTAAAATATGATAATGTATACATATGTTTTCATAGTATACCAATTTCTGTTTTCTTTTGTGAAAAAGGCTTCATTTATGCTGAGCTCAAAGGTACAAAGAATAAATCCTCAATGTGTATTTTCCTATTTTAGTTTCTGTATCCTTTTATTTACAGCAAAAGATACACCAAGACAAAAATTCACCTCAGAGTTTGTTCTCCATGATAGCTTAGAAACACAAAGGTTCTAACTTGTGTTTTGTAAGACAGGCTCTGTCTCAATAATTTCCTTTTTTCTAAGGATAGTCATTCACTAAAGTCATGTGGTATACAAGGAATACTTTATGGAAGGTAATATTCTCTAGCGGGGTGTTCAGCTTTCTCTTATTTGATTACCTTATTGGCAACTATTCATAACACAAATGCCTTTGTCCTTTTCTCTCTCTCCCTGCCACAATAGACCAAGTAATTAACCAAGTGAAGAGGCTGTCAATTAAACACTGATACTAATCTAGGCATAAAAGCTTCTTTAGGGGGACGTTGGTTTTGAACATATTTTCAGCATTATGAGCATTGATTTTATTCAATCCAATTCTCATGCAATCGAGTGCTCCAAATGTTTACATGCCATCCAGGCAACGCTTGCAACATGAGCGACCCACACTGTAGAAACTACATTCACAAAGAATGTTCAGAGAATAAGCTCTCTATTGTGTCTTCAAGGTCTATTTTTCCAGGAATAGATGTTCCATCATTAATTAATGTCCCCATCTTTCATGATAAGATTGTCAAGGACAATTAACGAAATGATTACAAGTGTCCTTGGCAACTGGAATGCCCCACTGATTTTAGCTTGCTTTCCCTAAGAGTGGCTGAAAGGTCATTTCTCTGAAGTGTGAGGACTTAAACATGTCTTGCATTGGTGTCATTATGCATAAATGTTAGACAAAAAGAAGGTATCTTTTTAGTTTGATTTCTTTAGTATGAATAATAAGATTTTTTAAAAATAGTCAATTTTTTGAGCCATTGCTTTAGAATTTGACTAAAGATTTTTGGGAATTGCTAGGGTTTCATATCACCTGTCTTGCTAACCTGTTCCATTAAGTCATGTGCTATGCCAATAACTTCTTTCAAATAAATCCATTTTTGATTATCATTAGCTTTTTATGATTTCCTTCTGTCTGACATTGACTTTGGTCTGTCAATGCAACCATCCAAAGATATAGACTTATGCAAGCCTATAAGCTCTTGGGCTTCACAAAAAAACTCCTATTCCAAACCATTGTCGAAAACTGTGGAGACTACATTTTCATTCATTTTCACGCTGGTAAGCTTACCTGACACAGTTTCAAGGTTGTTAGTGGAAGACATGTGTCTTAGGTCAGCACTCCAGAACTTTATTATTGTGGTACAGCACACAATGGATGCATCTGGTTTGCCATGCTCCTCTTTGACTCCCAAATCCCACGGAGGTGACACAAGGCACATTTCTTATGAATGAGATTCCCTTAAAATACATTCATTGATCATGCACATATCTTCTTTTAATGAAGCATTTAATGATTGATTTATTTTCTTTATGAAGAATCATATTTTTCTTATTTATTACATTTGATTAGCATTTTGCCTGTCTTATTTTTTTATTGACACACCTTACGAAATTTCCACATTCTTTCAAAGTTTGTTTCTGAGGTTTAGAAATATGAAACATCCATGCCATTAAGTCTTTTATTATTTATTTCATCGCTTCTATGATTTTAAATTCCTTGCCAATTTTGTGATCCCTAAAATATTTTCTGGTATATTCTTCTAGTTTTGTAAGTGGTGGAAGTGCCATGGCTTGTGTTTAAATTTTCATTTCATCCTAGGTCTGGACTACCCAATGTTAATATAGCTATACTTAGCCAGCCAAACTCCAGGGTCAGTAGAGTTAAATCCAGTAGCAGGAAGAGTATGATAAGCTAATCCTGAACTCCAGCTCCTTACCCCTCAGTACTGACTTATATGGATATGTCTTCCCCAGCCAGATATTCACCTGACTCTGACTAGTAAGCATTGCTGATCTCAAGCCCCAAAACTGTATTTGTCATAAAGGCAGGAGCATGTGGATTGTGGTTTGGCTAAACTTTCTCCAGCTCATGTACCTAAACACTCTCTCTTCAACCACATCTTCAACCCTAGTCCCATGTTCAACTTGTACTAAATAACTGGAGGGAGTATTTCCCTGTCTCCTTTCTGAGGCAACTCCTCCTCATTCTATCCTTAACTCTATCCTTCTGCATCAGAAACAATCAATTGCTCTACCCAATCTTTAATGGGCAGATTTTGAGGATGTAGGCATTAGCATGCTTCGTGTTGAATCTGGAGCCAAACTACCTGGGTTTCAATTCCACTTCCTTCATGCAGGAACTGTGTGAACTTAAGCATGTAAATTAATCTTTCATCTGATTTTCAAGTGATTCCTCTGCAGTGGAAGTCCATGTGGAAGATAAACATCATCATGTTCTAGATCTATCCAAAAAGACTGAGCCATAAACCTTTTCCCTAGACCTTCTTGTTAACAGTAAGAGGCAGTCCTGTCATTTCTAATCCCCTGACAATGTGCCTAAATTATTAACTATTATTCATGAACTGGTATGCCTCAGACCAGTTCTTGTTCAAGAAAAGTAAATACTCAGATATAGTTAGGGCAGTGCTTCTAAAACTTTAGTATGCATGCATGTCACTTGAGAATCTTGTTAAAATGAAGTCTGTGGTTAAGCCTGAAATTTTGAGATTCTAAAATGTTCCCTGGTACTGCTACTGCTGATGGTAGTCTAAAGACCACATTTTGAGGAGGAAGTGTCAAAGATATCTGCACTTTTTAAAAAAGATTTATTTATACATACAAGAACTGGGGTATAGGCTAGAGGTGCAGGGGGTGAGAGGATTCACCAGAGACAGGGTGGGGAAACAGAACAGGCAGACTGACTGAAATCCACTGCTGAGGAGAGCAGCGGACGAGACAGGAGAGGTCTGCTGTGCCATGTGGGTAGCTCCCTGGGCAGCAGGGGATCGAACTTGTGCTGCAGAGGCAGCAGATATCTTCATAGTGCTGTGCTTAACCCCTCACGCCACCAGGGAGGTCTGATATCTGCATTTCTTGCTCATCTGGATTTACTATCAAGCTGCCCTGTGGGATAGCAAATGATTAATCTAGACTTATTTATAGAGCCACAATGGTGACATCGCCCTGAAGCAATATGGTAAAAAATAAACAACTATCATTAGCTTGTGGGAAAAAAAAACACTTTTAGCATTATTGGGGAGTATTATTATTATTATTAGGGTTATTTAAATCTCAGTGGTAGAGGGAAGATATAGTTACCATATCAATAGTTATTTATCATGTCAAATAATAAACAGAATCCCAATGAAACAGCAGTTACAGTTGCAGTCACTCTTGATTGAGTTGGTGATAAGGCATATTATTCACTAACATCTGTCATTCAAATATTTCACATTCAAATATTGACAAGGTACTGTCATTTCACTTCCTCAGGAATAAGTATTGCTTTAATTTACAATTTTATTAATTATTGGGAACTCCAGGAACTTCTACTTCATACTTTTTATCATGCACTATTACTACTAAATGGTTAAGAGACAAAGATGGGAATTCAGAATTCGGTCAGATGCTAGGGGGAAAAAACATATATGCCAATTATATACTCATTAGTGTTAGTACATCAAACAACCTCTGAAACAGGGAGGAAAGATCTACCCCTTAAAATAAATTCAAAGTGTAATGAATGTTAGTAACTTATGGTAGCAACAGATCTTTTCCATAATTTTCGTGCTTCTAACAAATGTGTGTGTGGACAGATTGCAAGTTGCTGCTCTCATTTGTATTTTCTCTTTGGAAGGATGATGTGCAGTCATGCATCAAAAGGTTTTGCAGGAAGCTGAAAAATGTTCCCATTCTCTCCATTTGTTTACCAAACATGCTGCTTCACAGAAAACTAAACAATCCTGATGTTTCTGTTTCAAAAAGTGGCTATTCAACGAGAATGTGAATAGCTTAGAAAGACAATCTCATACTTTTAAATGTTCAAGACTAAATATTTTTTCTCTATGTTAAGTGGACAAAATTCATTTACAAAATTTCCACTTATCCAGAGTTGACACCTTTGTTTTTAGTAAATAACTTCAATTTTTTTATTCCAAGTGTTTCTATTAAAATGACAAAAAAAAACTCAGAATATAGAGAACTCAGGAACAAAATTAGACTAGAAGTATGAAAACTTGAGATACTTGCAATATAATAATCTACTATTAATAAACTGTAATTTATAAACTGTAATTAACTATAAAAATCCAAACTTCAGAATTCTAATAGTTTAAATAATAGTATTGCCATTAATTAACTGGAAGTGATTAACAATGATCAAATGTATTCTTGACATTTTAAAGAACTATTTAGTGTTCTTCTGAAAAATGAAAGAACTTAATTGGTTAAGCAAAGTTAGCCATTTTTGGTCATATTGTTAGTAGCCCATGTATAAACTAACATGTTATACATATTAAATGCTAACAGTGATCTTTAAAATGAAAATACCATTAATGTTTTTAAAATATAATGTTTATTTGCTTTATCCATGATGTATGATCAAAAGGATCTGGAAAATGTGGAACAGGAGAAAGTTTTGGAAAAACTTATTTTTCAAGTTTTTAATAGTATCATTCCAAATCTTCAGCTGGCATACAGATAAAGAATTCAGTCATTCTCCCCCATTAATCTAGCAAAGATTGACTTGAATTTTGAAGGTAATTTGACATTTTTAAAAAGATTTTAGTTATAATTAAAATCTGCTGGTGCTGGCCAGTAGTTATTGAGCATGTGCTAGGCACAGTTATTATTCCTATTTTATAGGTGAGAAACAGAGGCATAGTTATTAATATCATTGACTGTTAAATAATATTCTGTCAGAGAATACTCATAGTAAATAATCAATAATTAAGAATAAACACCAAAAAATGCATGGTTTCACAGAATAGATATGTTTATACCTTGATGGAGGTTGCATATTAGCAATTCTGATGAATGAATCAGCAAAGGCCAACCCAGGGAAATCTCATGGAAATCCTATGACGAGGTTTTTAAAGGACCAAATCATAGTTTTTTCTAGATCTCAGGAAAGTCAGAAGTTAATGGTGAAAACATCTAGAACCGACAAAAGACCTATCCTGTAGGAACAAGAGGCTTCATATTTCATGTAGGAAGACCTATTGTGGACTGAGGCAGTTCAACAAGAAACTAAGATCTTGCTACTGTCACAGAGCTTCCATCCTGAAAAAGTGTTCCATGATTCTTTCATTCTTTTCCCTTATACAACCCTGCTCATGTAGGTATAGAATTAAACATAAGCTATAGCTATTGATGCACTTATTATAGCTGCAAATATACTCATCTGCATGACACTGAGCAAAACACTGGAGATACACACAGGTGTAAATCTATACCACCATAGTTATAAATTGTTTTACTTAGTGTCTTAGAGCCCTTTTAATAAGTAATTAAATGACTTAATAAAGGTAAAGGAACAGGGAAGAGTCATTCTTATTTTCAACTTTTGCAGCTATCTAAAGGTAAGAAGAATGAGAAGAAATCAACACCATCCACAAGTGTTCCTTCAGCACTTGTCTTTGCTCAAACTGTGAACATGTCTATAATATTATTTGTTTTAAATTGCTTCAATTGTTGTATCTGTTTACTTTGAACTTCTTAGAATTCCAAATCTGTAAATTGCATTCCAACCAAACAGCAATATACCACTTACAGAGTAAAACTGCTCCAAGAAAATGAGGTTGTCATTTTAGTGAGAGATATGTTCATTAGGACACTTTGAAGGTTGGTGGAATGTCTGGAGTTAGTTATTTTCCAGTACCTTGAATTTAATCATTTAATTTAGCACAATATACATTTATTGAACACTTCCCATGAGCAAGACTCTCTGGGGGTGCATACAGGTATAAATTACTGTCATTAAGAAAGTCATAATCCTATAAATAAATGTGTTACTATTCAGTAGAACAGAAGGAAGGATGTAATTAATTTTGAACATAGAGGTGATTGGGACCAGGGAACCAATAAAAATTTAGACTTAGTACTGCAGTCACCATTTTGTGACTCCTAGGGAGACATTACTGACATAAGAATGGCAAAGGAGAAAGGCAGCAAGAGCCTGTGGGTCCTTGATGATGTCATTGAGCTGCTGATAAACCCAGCAGCTGCCTACTGTTGGATTTCTTTCTTGATTAGGAAGATATAAATTTAACTAAGATAATGCCACTTTCAGTCCATTATGTTTTCACAACTGAAATCACCCTACTTTCTGTGTTAGGAACCAGAAATCTGGCTAAGCTGTGGCAAGGAGTTGGACAAAGCTGAGGGATTGCAATAAGAATAGAAAGAATGAATCTCAAACAATAACGTGGGGTAGAGAGGGATTTGCGCTTCTGAACATGAGAGCTGGAGAGAAGGAGGAAATGGATATCTGAGTTTTCAGATCTGATTACTTGCATGTATGGCTGCATTCAACCTCAATAGGAATGAGAGAAAGAAGGTTTGAGAGCAGAAAGTTTAGAAAGCACTGAGTATAAATTTGCATAAAGTTAGAAAATACAGAAAAAATACAATAATTGAATTTAATTAACAATAATTAAATCAATAATTTTGAACCAAATTGTACCATAGCTTATGGGGAAATCACCATGACCATATCCCAATGAGCTCAGTATCCCTAATTCCTGAAGTTACATTTATCCAAAGTTGAGTTAAATATTGCAAAGAAATCACTTGCTTCTTCTTGGTTAAATAAAAACAGAATGTAATCTCTGTTTCCTTATGAAAGATAACTAAGCTAAAGGCAAAAGACGTTTCTATCTCTGTGGTCCAGGAGAATGGTCTTAGGAAGCTACTGGAACATGTCAAGAGGAAAAATGAGGGAATGGCTCAAGAGAATGACATGGGATTCTGGAATCAGGGCATCCAGAACTAGAGGAAGTGAGGGAAATTCCTAAGATGATGATGCAGGAAGCCTGAGTCTGACAGCGATGAATCTAAAGAGCACCAGCCAGTAACTTCTGGAGCAACAGGAGGAATGTGTCTGAGGAAAAAATATTTTTTAAAGTAGATTTATCTTCTCTGTCATCTTCTGCATGAGTCGATCTTTCTTGGTTGTAATGTAATCCCCAAGGAAATTGGGAGCCTTTTCATGTACCAGGGAAAAAAAGAATACTTAGTTCAGATAGCACCAACAGTTTTTACAGATGCCTAAAGCTGAATAATCAAGTGATAGCCATAAAAATTTAGAGAGAAATATGGAGCTAAAGGCAGGGGAAGAAACTAGGAATTGAAGGCAACTGACTTTGGGAGTTGGAATCAGCAGAAGGAAACAGTGGAACAGGAACTGCTGTATGTTGTATTTTAATGGGTCTTTAAGGATAATTTGATTTTTTAATTAATCATATAAATAACTTTGATGAAAATAAAATTTAGAAGAAAATGAAAAAATAAAGAATCCACCCAGAGAACTGGCTAAGATAAAAAGAAAACCATAACCTCAATGAACCTTTTACTGACACACGTCTTAGATCAGCCTGCTGATGGCAAGGCTAAGGATTTGGCTTAATTGCCAATCTCCTCTCCCCAGGCTAAATCTCACTAGGTCCACTGAACAATGGAGGACTCTTCACATGCATACAGGAAGGATTTGTTCTAGAGATGAGCTCAGCCATACACTCTTGCAGTAAGGTTGACAAAGAAATAGATTAAGCATGTGAAATCTCCATTTAAAACTATTATTTACATTTTTAATCACCATACTCCAGCCAGTGTAAATAATTCTGGGACTCAAATCAGAGCTATTTTGGGCTAGATGAGTCTTTGTTAAGTCACTGCTAAATTCTTGGGAAAACTTGAAAGCCCATTGTACACAAGGAAAATGTTAAATACACATGAACAGAAGTGGCTTGACTCAAAATAATAACACACGTAACATTGTCTTTTCCACAAAGGGTTATAAAAATACTACCAAAGGAAAAAGGAAGGATTTCAAATATAAATATTACACATGTTATCTGCTGATACTATTTTGCCAGGTAGAATTCTAAAATTGGAGAAGAAATGCACTTTCATAGTCAAAAAGTCCAACACTCTCATTTATGGACATAGAAGCAGAGGCTCAGGGAGGCAAAGTAAGTTACTTGTGCCAAAAAACTATGGAAAAGCAGGGAATCGGATCAACACTATCTGACAACCAATCTATTGTCAATCTCCATTCAATGCCAGCTTCCATTACCAATACCAACACAGTTGCCGGGCTGGGGGATGGAGCTCTGTGAAAAAAGGCTCACAAAGGTGAACATTTCAACCCAGCAGCAGGTGAGTGCAGGACAAGAGCTGAGTTAATGCACCACTCGCAATTCGCAATTCGACTCAGACGCATATGTCAGGGGGAAACTTCACAGGGTTTTCAAAAGACAGCAAAGTACTTGGGAGCTTGTTTTAAAAGATCAGAATGCTCCCACCTCTTTTCTGTTCCTTTCATGTGCACAGTGAAAGAGCAGAGGTATTCTGTTTCCTCTATAGGGTTTTGAGTGTGAGACTGAGTAAGCTATGGATGCGAAACTACTCTGGTGACACAGCCTTCAACAAGATGTCGCCAACTAAGCTGGGATGATGCCCACATGAACCCCTTTTAGGTATCTGACTTGAGCTTTTTTTTCTAAGATTTATTTTTATTTATTTAAGCATACAAGAACAGGGGTTGTTAGGCCAGAGGTGCGGGGGTGAGAGGCTTTACCAGAGACAGAGTGGGGAGCAGAACAGGCAGATCTATTTAAATACACTGTTGAGGGGAGCAGCAGACTAGGCAGGAGAGGTCTGCTGCACCACGTGGGTCAGCTCCCTGGCTGGGAACAAACTCATGCTGAGCAGTGGCTACTGATAGCTTCATAGTGCTGAGACTTAACCCCTTGAACCACCAGGGAGGCCCGTGACTTGAGCTTTAAGACAGCATTTCCCCAAATATGAGTGTTAAATGTTGCCTGTAGACGTTCTCTGATGAAGGACGCAGTTGCAATCTGTTTACTTGGTCCACGTTCACTTTCCAATATACCTGTCTCGATTATAACTCTAGACCTGGTTTTCCCTCCCTCTATGTCCAGAGCATAGAAAAAAAAAAAATCTTTTTTTTGTCCTGTATCAGTGATGGCTCATCATCCCTCATCTAATGAATTCCCTTTCATGTGTTCTGATACTTAGCTTAAAATCCCTGATTTCTGGGAGGGAAGGCTAAGGGTTTTCCTTCACCTGCTAGGTAAATGAGCTTACCATAGTCCATTAAAATTGTCATTTTGTCTGAGGACCATGGACAAAATCTGGGAGCTAGTGTTTCACTCTTATCTCTCTGATCACAGAGGAAGTCTTGCTAGTCCCTCTTTAGCTTGAAGCTGATTATTGGCTTCACAATTACACAAAAGGAGATGCAGTTCTTTCCACACCTTAAGGCATTTGAGATACAATTTGTGTGGCACTTACATGTCCTGCTAAAAGGGATGGCTGCCTATTTTCCTAATCTATCTGTTTGCATTTGTAGGCATTGAGATCACACAGTAAACAAGTTAAAGTGCAGATGCTTTCACAGGTTTGTGTTGGACAATAACAACTATAGGTAACAAAGAGGAGTAAAAACGCTTCACAAATCTGTACTTCATCAGGTAAAATATGTGTGAGAATATTCTTGTGTAGATCTAAAATAGTCAGAACTGAGCACTTCCAAGGACATGAACTAAAATGAACATTATCTTGAGAATGATTTTTATCTTCTAATTTCAAATATTCTGTGCTCATTTGAAAACATAATGATGTGATTATAGCATACAAATATAAAGTACTTATTTTAATACGAGTGATACACAATAAGATATATCATAAAGGGAAATTAACTAATGGATTTTTGTAGGATTTATAAAAGGAGAAGAGTTTTTCCTCTTTATGATGGTGGCTTGTTGTTTGCTTGAAATCTGAGGTGAACTACAGTTGAGAAAAGTCTTCTTTCACACTACGATTTGACTGTTTTACAAATAGATATGTAAGTCTTAAGTTGCGATGAAAGGTCTATGTACTGGGCATGAGGGCAGTTCAGGAATATGAAAATTTGGGACTGGTGCATCTCAGAAAAGATACCTGTAACTCTTTTTAAAACACAAGCACAGGGGGCCTCCCTGGTGGCGTAGGCAGTTGAGTGAAGTGCTATGAAGCTTCCAGCAGCCTCTGCAGTGCTGGTTCGATGCCCGCCAGCCGCGGAGCAACCCACATAGCGAGGAGACCTCTCCTGTCTCGCCCGCTGCTCCCCTCAGCAGTATATTTTGTCAGTCTGCCTGTTCTGTTCCCTGCTCTGTCTCTGGTGAATCCTCTCACCCTCCCGCACATCTGGCCTATACCCTGGTTCTTGTATAAATAAAATAAATCTTTAAAAAAAGAAAACACACAAGCACTGCGTGTTTGACAATTAGGCTGACATGTTGGCTGAGGAGTTGTCTTAGTAGAGGAATCTGTGTGAATGAAGTAAAAGAGACGTGAGGATGGAGCATGTTTAGGGAATGGGAAGTAACAAGTGTGTTTGGGAGGTAAGAGTCAAAGGAATCTTTAGGAATAATAGATCTGAAGAGGACCCAAAACACAAGAGAGAATAGGGCACTTGGTTACGTGTATAGGAAATGCTCAAATTTAATGAAATTGATTGAATTACTATTTGTATCTAGAGGGATGAATTTTTTTGCTATGGTAAAATCAATGAAGTGCCCCAGACTATGTCACCTATAGGACACTGATCAGCAAAGCGGAAATGGATCATTAACTCAGAACTCCCAGACTTAGTACAGTTTATAATTTAGTTAACAATTTTGGACTTCAACAATCTCCAAGATTCTATAAATAATTCCATAAATAAATTCTATAAATAATTCTAAATAATGTTAAGTGCATTGTCAATTTAATTTTGTTAACAATGGTATACAGTGAACTTATGAGACATATAGTTAACTTCAATAAAACACATTTATAGAATATAGCACTTGAAGATACATATATTTCCTTTAATTCTTCTAGTATTTTTTTCATAAAGATTATTTTCATATTATGCTATGTTGAACTATGCTTACATAACAATGGTCACTTTACAAAAGTCATTCAATTCAATTCATTCAGTTTGGTTCTTGCCAGTCTTTTTCTGCTATTTTTAACATAAAATTTATAACACTCTCTGTCTAGTTTTTAGATACTGAACACAGAATGAAAGATGATATATATTTCATAATTGAATATGTCTTTATGTCTTCTTTGAAGAAATGCCTATTTATATCTTCTTCCCATTTTTTGATTGGGATATTTGTTTTTGTGTTGTAGAATTACTTAAGTTCTTTGTAGATGTGAGGTATTAACCCTTTGTTGGAAGTATGATGTGCAAATATTTCCCACAATATTTAGGGTGTCTTTTTATTTTAATGATAGTTTTTTATGCAAACTTTTTAGTTTAATTTATTCTAACTTGTTTATTTTTGCTTTTGTTTTCCTTGTTGAAATTGAGTCCCCAAAGACATCATTAAAGTCAGTGTCTCAGTGTTTTGCCTATATTTTCTTCTGTGTATTTTATAGTTACATGTCTTACATCTAAGTCCTTAATCCATTTTGTGTTCATTTATGTGTATAGTGTGAGATAATAGTCTAGTTTTATTTTTTTGCATGTGACTGATAGACTATTTCCCATCCTATTCTGAGAATATTGTTTTTAAATTACAAAAACTACAATTAATAATTCAGAAAAGCATAGATTCCCAGGGCCATAGTATAAAAATATATTAGGAAAGAAATACAAGGACATCTCCAGCAAATCGTGCTTTTGAATAGAGAAATAGAAGCTCCCCTCACAAAGAACTGAGGGGATCTATTTGTAATTTCACATCCACATTTTGAAAGCCTGTATTTGGGGTTTCAGTATCAAAATAACAAAGTGTCAATGACATTTCTCCTCACAGTAAAAAATTAATTAAACAACCTTTATAATGATCTGGCTTCTAATAGTGCTATTTCTGACATGAGACCCTTTTGCCTTGGTTCTGAATTACATGAATCCTTGTGAATGCTTTTGTTAGAAATACTCATCTTGCTTTCTCATATGTTATATGAATTTCTGTGATCATAGGATCACAATTATCTCCTTACTCCTTTCAGAGAATTTGTATAGTCCTTTGAAAAGAGAAACTCAAAGTGTTTTTTAAACATTCCATTTACCCTAGCCAATATGAATCACTGCCCCTTATTTTAATTTTATAAGAAAGAATAGCAATACCACCATTCTGAAAATTGTCAGGCAAACAAAAGTCTTTGATCTAGGGACAAGTTACAAATGTAAGAACGCTAAGTTCTAGAAACCATGGAATTTCTCCATTATCAAATAAGCCTTGCTTTATGTAATGAATAGATAAGTTTGCTTGAAAATCTTATGTTTTAAAGTCAAATCAAACTGGAATGCATTCTGAAGATTTATTCCATAGCAATGAATCCTGTTGATTGTAGACATTCAATTTTCAAAAGGAAAGGTAAAATGTTTACTATGTCTTTCAGAGAAAAAATTCACTTTTAAAATGATGGGGAAATTTTCAATTTGTAATTTGTCTAAAACATGGCTCAGGAGTAACAAAATCCAAAGGATGGAAAGTCAGTCAGGAAAAAAAAAAAACAGCTAGGCATATGCAATAAGGAAGGAGCCGAGGAGCTGGAAGTTGGACAATGTAAGTACAATGTAAGGGCATGTCCCATTCAAAAGGACAACTGCTGCTCAAATCTCAAATGTCCTATATATGGATGGCATTTGGGGATACAAACCCAGTTTACCATATCTTCTGAGTTTCCAAGACACAAAATCACTGCACAGAACAGGCAATGCATACTGACTAGAATAACAGATTTTGTAGATCAACACTTACTACTATCTGTGTATCATAAAATTTTCTGAAAAACCAAATGCAACCACTCAGAAGTGAACTCTACAGATCATGACACTGAAAGGAAATCTCAAGAGGTCATTTGACCCAGAGAATCTATGAAGGTAAGTCTATATCCAATCTATTGAAGATGTACATTCAATGAACATTTACTGCATCAATTCCTGCCAGTCAGTATGTTATGACATTGAACAGGATGCTGTCCTCCTCTGCCTCTATTGGAGGGGTCAGAGCATAAGTCCATCACATCTCAAGCTTTTCTGATTCCAAGTGAAATGGTGATGTCTTTGATCTCTTTTCCCAGGAAAGTAAGAGTGACTTCCCAGTTGGTGAGTCCTTTTGAGAAGGACCTGGGAGAATATAGGTTTCTGTCCTTCTCTGTCCTTGGGGATTCAATTGAGCACTGTCATCATCTGCTCTGGGTTTTCAGAAAATAAATGACATTTTGAAGGATACATTCAGTAGAAGGAGAGTTAGAAAACCATTTGTTCTCACTTGAACAATGCTTGCCAATATAGTTTTAAAGGTTAAGGTGAAGACAGAGAAACTTATCCGTTCTGCCTTCTTTTCTCTGTCGTTCCAAGATAAGATGTGATAGAAATGTTAATTACTGGGTCTAATCAAAATTTCAACAGTCTCCCCAGAATGTAAACCCTACGGGAAAGTGCTGATCATTGTCATAGGGGAATATATTGAGCTTTGGAAACACACAGAAGGGGTGTTCTTAATCAGAACTCAGAGTCAGAACAGGTTTATTGCAAAAACCACAAAGATTAATTATGCATTTTGCCAGGGAAAGGCAGAAATCAATGGTACTAGAGTCAGTATTTCAAATACTGCTAATTAGTCAAACCACATAAGGGCTCTAAAGGGTTAATTCAATTTAGCAGTAAGAAAGTCATCACTGACCTTTTTTAAGTGCAGGCGACAATGAAGGCAGTTCTAGGGGGTCAAAGAGAGAGCAGAGAAGTGAAAGAAGAGATGCTATAGAAGTCTGAACAGTGAGTAGAAGAATTTTTTGGTTTGTTTTGTTGTGGCTTGTTTTTTGATTTTGGAAAGCACTGGGCATACTTAAATACTGATAGGGAAAGAAGCAGTAGAGAGACAGTGAGTGACCCAGAGTCAGAAGGACTGGTGAGAAACCTCCCCAAACCTCATCAGAAGCCACCCAGTGATCTCAGGACAGGCTCTCTTGGTTAGTTTTGGGCTTGAGGTAAGTAAATAGTAGAATATAGATGTGAAGATATGAAGGGGAATTCCAGAGTCAGTGATGGCTTCTTTCAGAACTGGTCACTTAAGTCCCAGAAGTTCATCATGAGAACTGTATAGCACATTGGGTTAAAAAAAAAAAAAAAAAAAAAAAAAAAAAACACCTTGTTTGCAGGCAGCATCTTCATTCTCTGTCCTTTAAGAACTAGCAGTCACAGGGATTCAGAAATACACATAAGGGTTTCCATTTTATAAAATACAAAGTTCAAGGCAGTCTTTGCTTTTGAAAGTTGTTTTCATGTTCCAAAAGATCTAAGGCTATTAAACCTAGTGGCAATATGCAAGGGGAAGGAAACCACTTAAATACTGTTATAGTTCTGCTAATGGAAGCATTGTTCAAAGCAAGTGCAGTGGATAGTGCTTCTTGATTTTCCTCCCAAAAGCAACATTTACCAGAAAGAAAAAAACATTGACCTTTAGCTCACATTGGGCAAATGTTACATTGCGTTCACCAAGGTCTTATTGAATATTTCCTCTAGTTTTCTTTTCTTATTGTTTAAGGATTGATATTTATCATTACCAGTTTCCTATTTTTGCTGTGTGGTTATTTTACAATATTATCAATGCCCTATGATCAGATGCACTATAGGCACAATAGGCACAGCAAGTTAAAAAGTAGAATGTCATTTATAAAAACTCCATTGAAAACTTACTGCTTCAGATACTCCTGTTTCTCTTAGCATCATTACCTTATATACTAGATACTTGCATATTTTATGCAATATATATTTCTCTTTTTGTTCCCACCCCATAACATTTTATATAGAGCTGAAATATCATAAATATTAGTTTAACAAATTTATTATCTTTTTAAGAAAAATAGCTGCTCTTTTGCTTTGTTATGTTAGTTATAACTACAAGAATTAACCTTAGCCAGGCAATTTCCTAGCAGATTTCACAGAAATTGCAGTATTCCTTGCCAAAAAAATTCCTGTTTATATTCTAAGACTGTCTCCACATTTGTCTATTTATGATTATAATTTTGCCTTATCTTTTTTTCAGATTGTAGTCTTAGAAAGAGTTCAACCCTCATATAAATTTTACATCAAAGGTAATTGTCTAAAAGCTTCCACAGCTGTCATGTACTGAGACCCACTCTATCTCAGGAAGAGGCTGCCCAAGGAGGCCAGTGCTTTGGGGCCTGCCCTCCAGCTGCCACGTGTCTGTATCGAGGACCTGAGGAATTTCAGGTCTCCAGGTGGGCAGGCCTGCTTGATTGATTCTGCAAAACTTAAAGAAAGACAACAATAAACTCATTTTCAATCCAAAGCTTAGGGTGAAACCTAATGACTGTCTAGGTCCGAGCTACAAAAACTGTCTTTTTCATCTATATTGATAAAGGAACAAAATCAAAGCTCCAAGTCTTAGCCTGTGGGTCATCAAGTGTGGAAAGTCACTAGATAGGTTGTCACACATGCTGTTTTACTGTACTTGAGTTTGGGGCGTAAACCAATCAGGTGCCAGAGGGGAATTTCATGCCACATTCAAACTGAGTAATTCAAGGAGAGTTTAATAAAGAATTATGGAGAAAGGTGTGGGAGGGTGAAGGGAAATCAAACAACACTGAATTAGTTAGAACTAGGTGTTTATATCATCCATAAAACTGATTGTAATGAGATAGAGAAATCACCAGAACCCAGAGACAGAAAGAGCTAGTTGGAGCGAGCCATTGTAGAGGAGTTGTTGCCTTTAATAAAAAATGATACAGCCAACTCATCACAACCTCATAGGGAGGAAACTAGGAATATAAACATTCTGACTTCATTGCATTCCCTGATTCCTGCCTAATCCTGGCACCCCATTTTACCCAACCCTAATTGTAAGTAACTGGACAAGGGAACTTAGTATGCAGGTCACAGTCCTGGAACACAAGTCAGAATGGAGAGGTACTTTGTCCAGAGAGGTTGGAAAGCTAAAAATTGCATCTCTCTGAATCACTGTATCTACCAATTAGATACGCATGGTTACAGGTGGTGGGAAAGCACATGAGCGAGCTTAGCCCCCAAACCTGAAGCCCAAACCATGGTTTCCACTTCTCTAGCAGTCTTGTTCCTGTTTAAAATATCCAGCATAGTTTCTGTTTAGTGGTATGAACTTTGACATTGAATTATTACATTAGGTGTAAACATTGTACTTCCCTTGCTTTACCAACTTACCATGTATATTTCAATTTCTGCTTGATTTTAGTCTTTTCAGTTGAGTTATACCCCTGAATGTGCTAGAGGGCCCTTTACTCAAATAGAGGGCCCAGTTCAAAGACTGCAGGAGAAGCTCAGAGACACATTAGTTTCTGGATGAAATTCTCTTGTGGACTTGAGTGGTTTCTGATAACCTGTTCTTAATCGTGGCTTGTGGCTTATTCTAAACAGTGCCTCTTATCTGAAACAAATCACTCATGATTGCATACCAGATAAGCATTCATAACAAAATGGATGTCACTCGTTCAAAAGGCATCAAAAAGTTGTAGCTGGAAAAAACTTTACCACCCAGTAGAAGTAGCATGTAAGGGATCAGGCAGATGAAGAACCTGCAGAAAAATCAAACGGCCTTTTTTTTAAAAAAGATTTATTTATTTATGCATATAAGAACTGGGATATAGGCCAGATGTGTGGGAAGGTGAGAGGATTCACCAGAAACAGAGCGGGGAACAGAACAGGCAGACTGATTGAAATACACTGCTGAGGGGAGCAGTGGGCGAGACAGGAGAGGGCTTCTGTGCCATGTGGGTATCTCACTGGCCGGCCAGGATCAAACCCTCACTGTAGAAGCTGCGGACAGTCACAAACTGCCTTTTCCTATTACATTGTCACTCCTGCCTCAACCCTCTCTCCAATATTGCTTTCATTTTCTTATAAAAGAAATGTAGAAATGATTTGATGTGTATAGGATTCACTGTTTTTGATACATGTCATGACATCTTGAAGTAGCTACATTAAGAAAAAGGAGGATTGAGTTGTGGAAGCCTCAGTTCTTTTACCTATTCAGAGATAATACCTTGCAATATTATAGAGTATCTGATAAGATACAGGCTGTTCTCTGATATGACCTCAGACAAAGCTGGCATATGCTACAAGAAATTACATGATTCTGTTTCTCCCATAGTCAGAAAACATCAATCCAAAAACCAAAAGTGCTGTAAGAATAACAACTCCCAACATAAAACCCAAAGATCAACATAACATTATTTTTGTTACCCCATCTTTATCTTTAGCAACTTCATCTTTTGTTATCTCAATAGCCTTTGATGATTTAAAGAAACCAATGTTTCCACTAAGGGCCCCCCTAAAAAGTTCTACAGACCTACAATGTGAGGCTTCCAACTAGCCTCTTCTGTCTCCTCATGCCACTTGGCAAACAGATAACCCTGGGGGTTAAAGCATAGACAACAGTGACTGACCCTGATAATCAAAACATAGGTGAGCTCCCCCTTGATGGCAGCAGACTGGTTAATGGCTCCTGGGTGTGATCACTACCCCGAGTAGACAGAACCATCAAGGATTCCAGTGGCTTTGGGTATGACGACTTCTCACTCCAGCAGGTAAGTAACCACAACTAACTGAACTATAAACTGAAAGATAGTCTGAAAGTCCGAAGAACAGTTTTGAGTCTGTGTGCTTATTAGGACTATACCTTATACTAATATCCTGCCTGGTGAGATTTTATTTATGTAATTGGATGCATTTTTTTCATTTCTCTTTTTTCTACCCTCTCAATTTTGGCATGGTAGCAGGTTGCTGACTTTGTATTTCATGTCATGATTTGCAGGACAATAGGAGAAGAAATTACAGAACTCAAGAGAAATGAGATCCTGAACCTGGAGGTGGATGCAACAAAGCATTTGCCTTTGATTGCTTCACTTTGGGGATGGAGGAGCATCTAGCGCTAGAGTAGATGGAAACATTTCCTTTAAGGAAGTGAAAATATGGGCAGGAAAAACAAAGTGTATTTCATTTGGTCACAGTAGTGGCCATTTGTGAGATTTTTTTAATTGCCACATATTCAAACCATATTCTCATTTGGAGAAATCTCTCACTGTTTGAGTTCTGTTGAAAGGTAAGCCACAAAAAGATAGATTTTCTGCTCTCTGTTCTCTGACAACCAAGGTATGAGCTTAAGACCAACACTTGGCCTGCCAGACATTACTACATTAAGACTTTGACCTTTTAGTAAATTGACTGACCATGGTATTGGAATCACAGATTTGTCAGCAGCAGCTGTTTCCAGCTGCTGTGCTATATGTATAGCACATGCTCAGGCCATATGGTTCTGTCCCCCAGCTGCTTGAGCGCCCCCTTGGTTCATGCCAAATTTGCATCTACTTCTTCAGTTTTGAGAATTATAAGGGCCTCCCTGAAAGTTGTAGATAAATATGTTTTTTATTATTATTAATAAGAAGAGTTGGTGTCCCCAGAGTTTACCAAAAAACTAACATTATCTTAAAATACAAAATCAATGAGATAAAATTAGTATATGACGTGGATTACCATCATCTTTTTAAAGATGGGGAAACTTAGGTGCAGAAAAATGAATTGCCTTGTCTATAATGGTAAACCCAGATTTGAAAAAAAAGTTGTCCCCCAAATCCGTACTTTTCACCCCCATTCTTCCTTCCTGTATGATTTATTTCATCATTGCCATATGCAGTTCCACCAAAAGAATAGTTGACAGCAAACTGGCTTTTCTCAGGACCCATTACCTTTGGTCCCCAGATTATACCTTGAGCAAGTTCGTGTATGCTGCTGGTGACTTACTGTGTTAGTACTGACTGGCAAGTAACAGTGTTTACTCTCTCCTTTTTAAAACCTAATCTTCTCAATTAGCAAAGGCATTTCTTTTTTTTAAATTTTTCTTTCTTAAAGATTTATTTTTATGCATACAAGAACTGGGGTACAGGCCAGATTCACCAGAGACAGAGTGGGGATCAGAACAAGCAGACTGATTGAAATACACTGCTGAGGGGAGCAGCAGGCAAGTCAGGAGAGGTCTGCTGCACCAGGTGGGTAGCTCCCTGGCCAGCCAGGGATCAAACTCGTGTTGCAGAGTCTGCAAATAGCTTCAAAGTGCTGTGCTTAACCCCTTGCACCACCAGTGAGGCCCACAAAAGCATTTCTTTAAGGTAAAAGAAAAACTTTTATTCAGCCACAATACCACAACAAAAGCATTGTATACACTTAGCAACTCATTTGTCTTGTTTTCTTTTCCTTAAAATAATTTTAATTGCCTGTACCACTAATTGCCTGACACAAAGTTTAGGCCACAGTACTAATAATAGAAAAGATTTCTGGTTGCTGCTTTATCATCCAGTCTTTCAACAAAAAAAAAAGTCTCTGTTTCTGTTCATGACCACTTCTCTCAAATGGGTCCTTAGGCTCTCATTTCCCTTGTTCATTCTCTTGGCCTCCTCGGGATGCTCTTTCTTCACCTTCAGCTGATGATCATGGTTCCATTTTATAAGAGAGTGATACCATCACATGAGAAATTCCAAAGATCCCACAACATGAACCCACCTAGTTACATGTATGCCCACCAATTCTTTCCAGCCCTTACAATGAATGAAGTGTCCATGCTCCTTTCTGAGACAAATGCCTCCACTTCTCCAAAGTCTCTGCTGACCTATTTATGAAAATCACCCTCGCAATTGTACTCCACCTATTATATAAACTTTTTCTCACTTGAAAAGTTGATTTCTGTCAATATGTTACAGCTATGCTAAACATTCACCATTGTTTGAAACATCTGCCTTCACATCACACTTCCTTTCAGTAACTGCTCCACTTCTCCATCGTTTTTTATAACAAAATATAGTTATCTGTACTCTGTCTTCAGCTCCGCCTTTCCCATTTTCTCTCTAATTGAATACTCCAAGGAAATGGCACTTGTCAGTCACTAATCATCTTAATTTATTAGATCCAATGGTCAAGTCTCAGTATCATCATTGGAATCATGTGACTCAGTTATCTAGTCCTGTTTTTTTTTAAGATTTATTTTTATTTATACAGGAACTGGGGTACAGGCCAGAGGCGCGGGAGGGTGAGAGAATTCACCAGAGACAGATTGGGGAGCAGAATAGGCAGACTGACTGAAATACACTGCTGAGGAGAGCAGCGGACAAGGCAGGAAAGGTCTGCTGCGCCATGTGGGTAGCTCCCTGGCCAGCCAGGAATCGAACCTGTGCTGCAGAGGCTGTGGACAGCTTCACAGTGTGACACTCAACCCACTGTGCCACCGGGGAGGCCCCTCCAGTCCTGTATTTTTGAAGTACTCCTTCACTTGAGTCCCAGGACACCACTTCCTCTTACATCACCATCATTTTCACGTTTCCATCTCGGTTTTGTCTTCTAATTATTTCTCATCTCCCAGAGTTCCAAATGTTGGAGGACCCACAGTTAAGCTTAACCTTTTGTCCATCTGTTCTCATTCCCTAAATGAACTTATCCAGTCTGACATAATATATATTTACTTATTAATTTGTAAATTTCATGGAAGGTTATGGTTTGATCTGTCTTGTCACCCGACCACACCCCCCCAGTAGGTGAAGAACCAGTAACAAAATAGTTCTGGAAGATAATAATCACTTAAAGTATCTTGGTTGTATGAATATTTAAATGTTCTCTTCTATAAATGCTACAGTTATTTCAGTTATTATTCCCTTTCTCCTAGACCATGCATCTGAGGACGTGTGGTTCTATGCCTTTGAATCACATACAGTGTTGTAAACCAATGTTACTTCACTAAAAAAAAAAAAAAAAAAAACCTACAACAAAATATTTTTAAAGGCTGTTTTTAGACCAAGAGGTTTTAAACTCAAATGACAAATTAAAGAGGCAAAAAGAGTCAAGGAAATTCTGAAAAAAATTCTATTTTAATACTACAAACTATTGACCCATATTATAAAACCAGAATAATGAAAACAGTGGCATAATAGAACACTAACAAATGGAGTTATTGATTTAAGAGAATAGAAAGTCAGTGAAAAGACCCAAATATTTATGGGATTGTAATATATGAGGAAAATGGCTTTGCAAATTAGTTAGGAGAAATGAATTATTTAATGAACTGTATTAAGACAATACCTCTCTGGAAAAACTAAAATAGAATTATAAATTATACGATAATGCACATTTCAGATACATGAAAAAGTAAAACACATAAAAGAAAAATATAAAAGTAATAGAATCATAGAAAAATGCTAATGTGTCAAAGTGCAGGAAAACATTTCTAAATGACAGAAATCTTCACAATCACAAAAGAAAATATTGATATAATGAACTACAGGGAAAAAGGTAATTGCTGCATGAGGAAAAATTAGTTATGTCCAAAAACAAATAACTGCATAAAAACTAGAGACTATATTTACAAAAAGTATCACAGGCAAGGGGTTAATTTTCTTAATATTCAGTGTTATTTTATTTGAATAAGAAAAAACATGAACTGCTAGAAAAATGAGCACAGGACAGGAGCAGAAAATGACTCACTGACATATGAAAGGGGACCCAATCTCATTCATAAGAGAAATGCAAATACTAAAGCTAAGATGCCATTTTTCGCCTAGTGAAAACACTCTCAATTCCCTCACATGCTCTCCTTCCATCAGTCTAGCTTGTCAAAGGGCTAAACACATGTAATCCTAGCTGCCCGTTTCTTGCCAGGATTAATGGCTGAACATGGCTGAAAAAACTAAACTCCTCACCTGCTTTAAATGCAGGGCACCTATCTAAAATAAGCATTCAACATTACTTATAAATTCTACCACACTGACTAGAACTTTAACTTTTATTTCTCCTCAAATAAATTATTTCATACTTTACCCTGCATCCTCAAACCTCTTATACTTATACTCCCTCTCTTCTGCTCCCTTTACCTCTAAGAATCTTATGTTTTACTTTTATTATTCCCGGTAAAATCTAACCTATTGCTGGGCCTCCCCTGGTGGCGCAGCGGTTGAGCGCTGGGCTGCAAGGCTGCCCACAGCCTCTGCAGTGCTGGTTTGTTCCCCCGCCACCGGCGAAGGTCCCACCAAAAAAAAAAAAAATCTAACCTCATTGCTGCCCATATGTTCCTTCCACTCCAAACCCATTTCAATCTTCAGTTTACATGATCCCCACATAGTGGCTCAGGTCTGGGTGTTCACGTCTCCACTTTTATAGCACCTCCTTGGAGAGGCCTTTAAAAGGAGTCATTAATCACTCTGTCACATCACACCATTTAAATTGTCCACATAGCAGTAATCACTATCTAATAGTCCTTTCATTCACTGCATATCAATTTACTTGTTATTTATCTCCTGCCTCTGGAATTTAAGCTCCATGACAGCAGAAACCTTGTCTAATTTCTTCACCAGTATGAGCCTAAAACAGAACTGGTATAGATTAGGCTCTCAATAAATATTTCTGAAAGAATATTTTGAATGAATGAATGCAGTCACCATGTGTATTTAAAGTTAACATGAAAAAGTAGCATCGTTCTAGTTCAGATTCCTTGAGGATAGACTAAAGAATGGAGATTAGTGTCAGGCAGCTTATAAGAAGGGTTTTTAGGCTCAATACCTGTTAGAGAAGAGAAGAAAGCAGGTCTGGGCAGAGGGAAAATCTGGGTATGATATAGTCACAACAGAGAGTCCCCATCTGGATGACCCATCAGAGTTGTTCAGAGTTATCTTAGGTTGAGGCAGAGAAATCAGACTTTCTTATCCCTTCCTCCTGAGCCAACCAATCACTGGATTCAGGCTCTGGGATGGGGATGTGACCCCTTAGCCTAGAGCAGTTTCCAGAGAATACTGAAGGTCTCCAGCTAGCAGCACCCTCTGTAGCTGCAGGCCAGGTCCATCACTCCTGAGTGGGATCTTGAAATACAGAGATCATTTCTTCCCATAACTTCTGAGAACAGCTCCTCCAGGATTCTGAAGGACTCTTTTACTGGAGGAAACTTAAAAGGGGAGATTAGTGGGTCAGCTATAGCCCTTTTTACTGCAGTTGTTCTCAGAGCCACAGCAAATGTTCATCATTTTCTTCCTCTAATATCTTTTCTAGATTCTTGTTGGTATCAGTAGAACTCCTGGCTGTGGTGACTTCCCATGAGGGATATACTAGACCCTCAGATTTTAGAAATCTGGTCTGTGGTCCCCATACTGTACTCAGGCTGAGGTTTTTACATTCATCCATATAGTGTCAAAATTGGGCTTTAAAAAATCCCAAATATACCCAAGTGAATCACTGGGATGCCAAATATATTCCTCCTGCCACCACTGTGTAGCAACAGCCCTGCCTGCTCCTCATGGTCAGGGTAAAGAATGAGTGCCAGAATAGTGACTCCTATTCTTGTCTGTGAGTCCTTGGCATGAGTAACCTGAAATGCCTGGGCAGCAGCCACTGTTCAGTAGGATTTTTGCTGAGTCCGCTATTGGAAGCAGCCCCATTTTGTGAACCAGGATCTTAAATCCACAGAGCCAAGAACTGTGAGAAGAGGAAGCACAGATTCCTCAAGTTAATCACTGGTAGCCAGGGTATCCCTATTTCTACCTCTTGGTTTCCAGACCCATGTGTCTTACTGAAGTTACAGGACCACAGGACCACACTGATTATGTGCTGCCTAGAGTTATAACGTGAAGTTTGCAATGTAAAGGATTATGGTTCACCCTCCTAAAGTATCATCTTTGAGCCAGTACCTTAACTGGGATATCAATATTCCATATTTTTTCAGTCTTATAAGACTAGCAGATACCATGGTCAAATGCCCACTGCCTCACCTCATTTGCTCAGTGAGTTCTTCAGTTCGGGAAGATATTAAGGGTTTGGGGATTTCAAGTGTTGGAATGTAGTGTTTCAACCTACCTGGAATGTCTGTCTATTCCAGTAAAGTTGCTACCTCTCCCAGGACGGAAAGGTCCAGTTCAATCAACTTATCACCAAGTGACTGAGTCGTGTTCCCAAAGGACAATATTATCTCATGACCTCAGTATTGGCCTCTGTGATTGAAGGCTTGATAGCTGTAGTAAAATTTGCATTGATGATTGGAGACTAAGCTGTTGAAACTAAGTTGTGGAGCTCACGTACGACTCCATTCCTGCTACCACAGCTACTCTATACGTAAGCATGTTGTGCCTCCACTGGAATGACTGATGCCAGAGGTCGGTGATGCCAACAGAGAAGTCATTATGTCGAATTAATTATTTAGTGTCACTTCTGGGTTCATGCTTCTGCAGGACTTTTAATTTGCAATACAAAAATCTTTATACATCAAGTCCACTTGCAAATATCCATACGCATGCCTGTCACAGACCTCACTAACTTTAGTCTCCTTTTAAGTCTCTGATGGACTAGTCAAGCTATTTTACAACTTCTTTGTATTCTCATGGCACAAAGTGGAAAACTCTAGCCATTGAGAAGTTTTATCCTCACTACTTCCTATCAATGCCACCTCTGAGTGAAGCTGAAATGTAGTCACTGTTCATTTTTTGGCATGGCCCACATATCATGCCAACCTTTCTAGTAAACAGCACTTTTATTCTACCCTATGAGCCAGTCATAAGGGATTTTACCATACATGACCCTTGAGACCACTGAAGACCAGGTGTTGGTGCAGCATTGGTAGATAAGACAGAGTTCTGGGTCGCGTGCTCATACTGCTTTCTTGTGCTCTCCATCCTGCTTATACTTGGTCCCAAATACACTGCTTCTGCCTTGCAACAGATTATTGCATGGTCTGTTCAACCTGGAGATTTGATGGACCTGACACACTAGAGGATAATCATGAGGATAATCAGGCTTCTTTGCTAGGAACTGTTGGAAAAGGTATTGAATCTTCATTCCTGGATGTCAGAGCCTTGCTCTAGAACCCTGGGCATCTACAGTATAATTCTTCTATTCTAATAACTTCACGTAATGTCATTTCTCAGCCTCTGCCATGGATGCACAAAGGGGATGACCCATTTCCAATTACATCCTCAAGAAACCTCCTTTCAAATTTTGAGGGATGAGATGCTAAGGCTTCAAGATATGTCTTCTAGTGGGTCAAAGAGAGGAACATGATTTAGTCCATAACAAGCAGGAATTGGTAGAAAGGAAGATTTAATTAGATCTGACTGTAAGCTCTCTTCTCTGCTCCCACCCTCAAATGTTGCAAAATAAAGCATGTCTAAGTTTATTTGGCTTGTATATTGGCATTTTGCCCAAATGTTCATTTGAAGAGAGAGTCCCAAAACATTAAAATTGCTGGTCTAGGTTTACCAGTAAAACTTCTTATTTAATAACTCAGAAACTGAGGTCATATGACCTAGGTTGGAGTCTCACCACGTTTTGTGATCCTGGGAATGTTGCTTAATTTCTCTAAAATCAGTTTCTGTTTGTAAAATAGTTACCTACTTTTGAGGTAGGTTTGCAAGTATTAAATAACGTTATCGGAGTAAAATGCTCAATAGTGTGACAGCACACAAAACATGTTCCATTGCTCTAGCACTTATTAATGTTTTATCTCCAAATATTGAAATACCTGGTTAATGGAATAAACTCCAAGAACTTAATAAGGGTGTGTAGGTGGCAGCAAAGAGTCAGCTAATTTCTATGTAACTAACATAAAAAATGAATCAGACTTAAAAAATGAGAGTTCCTTACCCAGGAGAGCTTGGGATGCTATGCTCTATAGACACTGTCTCACTCTACTCCAGCAGCCAACATGCCCCCCAAGTGCTGGTAAATACTGGAGAGTAGTGCAGACAAAGGGGAAATCCCTAGTCTCATAGAAGGAAAGTCCCTGACCTCTCGCAGAGCAGATAGTTAACAAGAACCTAGGGAGTCAAAGCCAGGAGTACCATGAGGCAAGTGAGGGACTGAAGAGAGAAAAGTAAGGCAATGCTCGCTCTACGCACCCCTGAATTTCATTTCCATTCTCTCATGCGCCCCAGAGCACCTGCTACATTCAAGAACACAACTTTTTTTGCATATACATAAAAATAAGGTCATAGGTTTTAAGCGAAAGAAATTATTTTAAATGAAATAGAAATTAAAACTGAAGAGTGAGGTAAAGTGCTTCAGTAGTAAAGAAAATGAGAGCAAGGGAGCTAAGTGACCACGCCCAGCTCACACAGCCGGCCAGGGTAGGGCTCAGCGTCCTCTGTGGCCAAGCAAGGAGACTCCACTGTAACATGTGGATGCTGTGACCCACGAGAAAATGTGCCAGGAATCCCAAATATTTTAGATGTGGAAATAAAATCTATTTTATAAAAAGAGATTGAAATTTATGACTGTTAACAATAGGCAAACTGTAGTGAAAGAAAAATATTTTGAAAACATAAGGTTCCAGATCTACCAATATATTATTGACAGGGCAAATTGGTTTTATCTTTATCACTTTTGTCTATGTCAGGTACAATGGATTGAACACAGCTTTGGCATGGATAGTGATCATTGTGAACTACAGTTTAGGCCCCTGGAACTACACGTGGATTATCTGACTTCTCAGTACCCATCTATGAAGTAGGTATTATTAATCTCACTTTTATTGATAAGGAAATAGTACATAACTTCAAAAAAATGAATGAGACTATCAGGGTTTGAATCCAGATTTATGACTCGAAAATTTATGCTCTGGTGAAGTTTGTCCTTTGTCTAACTTTTCCCTTCTCCTCTTCTCCATGAAGCCTATGCTAAGGACTTTAAAAAATATGCCCAACTACAGCCTCTGTCCACAATTTTATAACAGCCCCCATGCTTTGTTTTCCTACTCTTCTCCATGTCCCTTGAGATCTTTCCAGAAACCAGTTTCATTCCTTTCCCATTCTCCATTCCTCTCTCCATTCCTCCTGGTTTGTCTTAGTGACCCCCTGGAATGCTCTGTGGGTTTCTCTTGTTTTTGTTTTTGTTTTTGGGTTCTTTTTAAAGATTTATTTATTTATGCATACAAGAACTGGGGTACAGGCCAGAGGTGTGGAGGGTGAGGGGATTCACCAGAGACAGAGTGGGGAACAGAACAGGCAGACTGATGAAATATACTGCTGAGGGAGCAGCATTGAGTCAGGAGAGGTCTGCTGCACCATGTGGGTTGCTCCCTGGCTGGGAATCAAATTTGTGCTGCAGTGGCTGCGGATTGCTTCATAGGTTTCGTCTTAACTCCTTGTGCCACCAGGGAGGCCCTTGGTTTTGTTTTTGTTTGTATTCATGAATGCTTAAGAACACACGTCAGTACTTGTTGTTTTTTTTTTTTTTTTTATAGAGGCATGTTTTATTTATTTATTTGTTTGTTTTGTTTATACATGCACTGGGTACAGTCAGAAGCGCGGGAGGGTGAGAGAATTCACCAGAGCCAGAGCGGGGAACAGAACAGGCAGACTGACGAAATACACTGCTGAGGTGAGCAGCGGGCGGTAGGAGAGGTCTGCGCGCCATGTGGGACCCTCCTTCAGTGGCAGGGGAGCAGCCGGGGATCGAACTGGCGCCCCAGAGGCCGCGGGCAGCTTCGCAACCCAACGCTCAACCGCTGCGCCACCAGGGAGGCCCCACACATCAGTACTTGTACCTGGATACCTTCACTCTCCCTGGCTGCAGAACATCTTCCCTTGGCTACCACCTTCTCCCTTAGGAGTCAGAGATTTTCCAAGATTGGGAACAAGTCATCGTGATGAGTTCTCTTTGTTTCCAATATTCTCCCAACTTTCCAACATAGCATATTGGCCACAGGGGCAGAATTTGAGCCAGTCTCTGTAGATCACAGAATTTGAGCCTATGAGAACCATCAAAAGAAAACCTGATGTTTGGATGATAAATGTGGGACATGTGGCATGGGTGCCATGGGTTCCTGGTAGGGGGATGACTGGGAAAGCTCTTGGAAGAATTTAAACGGACATAGAGGAAAAAAATGGCCTTCTCTGAGGGACAGTGGCACAGAAGTTGAGTAGTTTGCTCAAGGTACAAACTACTTAGTACAGTTGAAACAAGTGATTCATACAGATTAGTTTGAAAGATAAGTTTGAAAAACCAGGACTGAGATAGAATGTCCTTGAATACCATAAGTATACTTTAAGTTAAAAAAAAAACCATAATATCAATTTTTATATGAATTTTTATTGGAACACATATGTTGCCATTTATGTAAATGTTACCCATGGCTGTTTTCTCACTGCAACAGCAGAATCAAGCAATGGCAATCATGATGGGAATCGCCCACAGAGCCTAAAAATTTACTATCTGCTATTTTACAAAAAGGTTTATTGACTCCTGCTCTAAGTAACTAAAAGAATCCTACCGTGCTTTTCTTATCTGAATAATAACATACAAAAATAACAGAAAATTGTTCTTAATTCAAGTTTTATGAATACAAGTTCTAGTAATAAATTTAACTTAAGAACAAGGAAAATAAGGCTTTTATATTTAGAAATAATGCTGAATTTTCATTATAGTTTTAACCATTTCTAAATAATTGTTTAATGATGGAAATATATTTTGCAAAAATCTTTCTTTGCGTGACTGAGAATATTTCTCACCAAAAAGGTAAGGGATACATTCTAATTTTAAAATAAATGTTGTATGTTAAATGTTGAGAAATGTTGAGAAGTGGAATAAATGGAATAAATGTTAAGAAATGGAAGCATCTTAAGACATGATGTCATTCCTTTGTTTTGTACTAAAAGCACAGGAATTTTAGGACTATGTTATCCAACCTGGCAACTTAATCCTTTCTTTGCTGCTTCTTTAAGTCAGTCTTCTTGTTGGCTTGAATTAGGCCATGGTAACAAAAACAAAGGCTTTTCCGTGAGGATCTCTAGGCAAAGCAGGGCGGAGTTATGTGACAAGGCTAACCAGGTAATTCTGTGTTTTGTCTGCTCAGATTTTCTCTTACTACCAACAGTCCAGTGCAACAGGCTCAAAGTAGAGACCCAGTTGAAAGGGGCTGCATTCCTTTATGAAACAGAACTCCTTTATTAAAAAATGAATGAAACTTTCAAAAAAAGTTCGAATTTTAGAGCCTCAGCCCACAATTATAAACAAACAAGAAACAAAATCAGAGAACAGCTTCAAAAGAAAAAATGCTAAAGATCATCAGCACAGTTCAATTATATTTCTCTAGCTCCCAAGTTGTTACATAGATATAGTCATCTTCTCCTAAGCAGTCTTGATAATTATAATGACTTAAAAGTAACATGCTCTGCAGTTAGATTAGAAGAGGATTAAGTATGGTAAATGTACTTTTCAAAAGAAATTAAATAGAAATGGCTATTAAAGGAAACAGAAATAATAGCAAACTTGCTTTTGAAAATAAATTTGGTGAATTTTTTTTCTTATTACAAAATGTTATATATGTTTATGTAAAATTTCAAGTATGAACAAACCAAAAGAAGAAAATAAAATTTCACCATCCACAAGTCATAGATACCCACTCCAGTCATTGTACCATTCACTAAGAAGAGTATGGGATTGAGAATTATGAGAAATTCTGAGAAGAAAAAACTGGAATTAACCTCATGTAAAGCAATAGAGTAGGAATGATTGAGTCAATGTGACATTTTGTAATGTGAAAATGTATGCCAACATTGAAGCTATATTTTTTCAAGAAATATGTAATGACATTGACAAATGTTCATGATATAAAAAATAGATAAAATCCTGGTGTAAAATTAAGTATATAGGGTTATGGATTAAGTTATATCCCCCATATTCATATGTCAAAGTCCTATCCCAGTATATCAGAATGTGACCCTGTTCAGAAGTAGTGTTGTGGATATAATTAAGATGAGGTCACACTGGAGAAACATGGGTCCTAATCCAATATGACTGGTGTCCTAAAAAGAAGGGAATTTGGGGGTAGTTATACACATAGGGAGAATGCCATGTGTGGATAAAAGCAGAGATTATGATGATGCTACTACAAACCAAAAATTGATAGCAAACCAGTAGAAGCAAAGAAGAAACAAGGCACAGATTCTCCCTCACAACCCTCAGAAGGAACTAAAGCTTGCAAATACCTACATTTTTAAATTTAAATTTCTAACCTACAGAACTTTGAGAATAATCTTCTGTTGTTTCAGTTACTTGATTTGTGATCATTTCTTTAGGAGGCTGATACATAAATGAATTTTGTTAGGGAGAGGCTTTCTATAGTGAAAAGTGAAAAATCTAATAGTGAAAAATCACTTCTTCCCCTGTAGCCCTATCTAAAATTGCAAACCTCATCACATGTATTTTCTTGCTTTACTTTGTATTTTATTTTACCCAAAATACTGTATCAATGATTAATATCCAGCATACTGTCTATTTTACTAATTGATCTTTTTCATCATCTGTTTTCCCTATCAGGCTGTAATTTCCACAAGAGCAGTGATTCTTGTCCTTTTGTTCTCTGTTGTTTTCCCAATAGTTAGAACAGTACCTAACCCAGGATAGGCACTTAATAAATATTCATTGAACAAATAAATGAATAAGAAATATTTTAAGTTGAAAGGACAGAAATATATCATAATGTAACATACTTTGGGTACTAAAAATGAGGCTTTATTGGTTTGTGTGTTTCCCAAATAATCTGCATATATTATCTTTATAAGCAGAGAAAATATTTTTAAAGGAGATAAAGTTCCAATATAAAATATTAGAAAATCCGTCAGCTTCATTGTGCTTATATTTTATCATGCTTAACTCCAAATACACAATTTCTTAGCTATTTTATTAGGAAATAGTTGTGTCAGTTGTACTGTTGTTTACATTCAAAGCATTTAGTTGCATGTTACCATATTCTAAAATGTAGAAATATGCATTTTTGTAGAAAAGCTGTGGAGAATAGTTATCTTGAGAAATTAAATTGAACTTTGCAATTAAAGCCTGTTATGAGAAAGCAAATAAACAGACAATAACAAACACTTAATGATCTGACTGCAGAAACATGCCTACCAAAAAAGGAGGGTTGACTACAGTAGAGAATTATTGGGTGTTATGTCATAAAATATATTTGTAGACATCTGATCCCATACCCCTAAAATATAGTGTTTTAAACACAATGTTACCTCAATAACCATATTTTTATAATTTATTTATATTTTACATCATCGTTCATTTTTGTGCAATGTTTGCTTTCTCCTCTTAATCCCCATAAAATTCCCACCACCAATGCACCCATGCTCCATCACCATAGTTCCTTGTGTTCTTCCCTCCCCTGTTTTGATCCCTCTCCATCCCCTCCCCTGCAGAATGTCTCTGATTATAGTTGCCTGTTAGTTTTGGTTTTTTATTTATTGTTATTATTTTTTCCTGATCCCTTATTTGGTTCCCCTATATCCCTCCTATAAGTGAAACCATAGGATATTTTTCTTTTTCCTTGTGGCCTATTTCACTGAGCATTATCCCTTCTAGCTCCATCCATGTTGCTGTGAATGGCATGAGTTATCTGTTTTGATTGCTCAATAGTATTCCATTGTGTATATGTACCACATCTTCTTGATCCAGTCATCTGTTTTTGGGCATTTGGGTTGTTTCCATATTTTACCTATTATAAGTAGTACTGCAATAAACATAGCGGTGCAGGTATCCTTTTGAATTAATGTTTTTGTGTTCTTTGGGTAGATTCCTCCACATACCTAATTTATTACTAACCCACATGTACAAAATTTTCCATTCCACAAGCCCATTCCCCTAGGTAGCTGTGTACATGGAACGTGTCTGCCTTCTTCCAGCAGAGTCTGAAGTTCCACAAGGGCATGAACTTTGTCTCTTTCATCACTCTATCCCTGGGGCTGCCACAGGATAGGTGTCCAATTGTATTACTGATTGAATGAATGAAAATACACTAATGTTACTAAAGTTCAAAGTAAAAAGTTTTCCTTTTTTAAACCTGTTTGAGGGACTGTAGGTATATTTATAGGTACTTAAAGCACAAACTAGTTATCTTTACTACAAGTGAATTTTGTTTCATCACTGTTCTTGAGAGAATCTTACAAAAGTTAGTATCAGATGCTCTTCTATACATTTAATTGAAAGTAAGAACTACAGCATTTAAACCATTATGCAAATACTAAGTTCTATATATATATATATATATATATATATATATATATATATATATATAGTTTCCCTAAACACAAAAATCCTAGCACTGAAGTCAGAGGCTCAAGGAGGCTCAATGCCTTGCCAGGTCGCACACACAGAGTAAAAAGGGGTCAAGCACAAACCCCGGTCTCAGGACTCCAAGTCTAGTGCAATTCTTACAAAAATAATGAACTGTGAATCCGCATTCATAGTTTTTTTCTTTTCTGGAACAAGTCATTAGTCATTTTAATATCATTCTAAGCATTGTTCATGTGAGGTCATATAGATATGACAGAAAACTGAAAAATAAAGAACATATCAAATTATTCTAAAGGATAGTGTTATAGTTTATATTTTCCCCAGATGTGTAAAGCAATTATCTCTAGTGTGACTCTATATGTGTGTTGTGCAAGTGTGTTAAAGTGGGGAAAAAGTCTGCTTAGTTGCTGAGATCAACAAGAATTTTCTGGTCACATGTAGTCTTACCCCAGTGAAAATGATAGCTTTTTTAAAATTTTGTTTTTGTAAAAACTAGTTTATTTACCTTCCATATTATGACTTACAGTAAATTGTCTTTTAGGAAGAAATTACTTTTGGATAGCAAGCCATTGCTTCCTTGACATTGCATGGTTAAAAAATCTTTAAGAGGGTGAGGTCTGTTTTCTTCCTTCTGTAATTGTCATAATCCACCAGAAATAATATATAATTCCATGTAGCTCCACGGCTGTCCCACAGATGGATGGTATAATATGTCTCTGTTTCCTCCAGCTCAAACCCCAGCCCCCTACTTCTGTTTTCTGCACTCACTCTCAGTCCCTGGAATTGTCACTTGGTAATGTATATGAGCATGCACCAGCCTAGAGGTAACAGCATGCTTGTGTTCTCTGCCAGTGATGTGCTGTCTTATGTCATAAACAGTAAATCCTTTATGCTGAAAGCCTGTTCATTTTCACACCATTCGCTTGTCCACTAACAGTTGTCCAGATTTTTAAATTCAGCCTCTTACACTAATCCTGCAACTGCTGTTCCCAGACAGGTGCAGGGATCAGATCAGCTCAGTTAAGTAAAACATCTGGCCTGAAAATGATAATAGGCTCTTTTTACTCCCTCAAGTCATAGGAGGAATGTGCAGTTTTCAAATGTGAAATCACACAATCAGGCTTTAATATTCACTTAAACATATACATCTCTCCTTCTCCCTGCCCCCACACTCAATGAACTGTAATATGCTACTATCTCTATTTCTTTTATAAAATAAGACCTCTACAATGGCAAATGCAAAGAAAACGGGGATCTAGCACTCAGTGGACAGCCTTGTATCAGCTTCAGGATCTCAATAGCTATTACAGTCATGTTCTCATAAAGGCCTAAAGATAACTTCTTATAGGAAGCACATCACTAGTTTCAATGACATTCTCAAGTTTAATGTCTTTGTAAGTTCAAAGAAAATTACAGACCATTTCAGATTAGAAAGATGATTCCTGAAGATGGGGTTATTTGGTGGAAGGCCCTGTACCTTACCAGTGACGGGGTATGATAAACAAATCACTGGCATGTGTGATTCTTCCCAACTCTAAATGTGCACAAATGTGTGATTCCTCTGCTGGGCGGAGGCAGCCATGTTATCTAATGCTCAACAGGTAAGTGTAAGTAACACAAGGATTCAAGATTTTCAGTGAAGTTCAGAATTTCTCCAGAAAACCTGGCAGGTGGCGTCTCCAAGTATCTGCTCAGGTGCTAAAGACAATTTCTGCATTCATGGCCAGATCTACCCAATAGAACTTACACCAGCATTGCCTCAGACAGAGCAGTAGCTTTCTGAACTCAGCTAGGCTTAACTATCAGGGTAAGGTTATATTCAAATGAAAACTCTGATTAGTGTCATTTGCCTGAGTCTAGGCTTCACGCCACTGGAGAGTGGCATCTAACTGTGAGACCCAATGAAAAAAAGAGAATGCAGGAACCCTTTGTTTAACCCTTTGTTAAAAGTTAAGAATTTCAATATGACAAAGTAGAACATTTAACTAAGCATGGGGTAAGTTTATCTAAGCATGGGGTAAGCATATTGTAAGTGAAGGATCCTGTGTGACTGCTGGTCACATGCCCAGGAAGCGGCCTCCTGCCTCAGACAACCTCAGGCGTAGCCACTAGGCTGCCCACACTGCAAGATAAAGCGGTTACTTATTCATGCCTGTATCCCCAGTACTACTGAGCACAGCGTCTGTACCACCTTTGTTCTCTGTAGATGTAGGATGAATTGATATTGGTAAAAAAAAAAAATTAATTGCTAAGTAATTAGATATTCTGTGGCCCTTGGATCAGCGGTCTCAGCAACAGCTGAGGACTTGGTAGAAATGTACTATCGATCCTACTCCAGACTGAGGAAGAAGGGATTGTGAGGACCCAAGAAACTGTATTTTAATCAACCTTTGAGGTGATTCTGATCTCATCAAAGCTTAAGAACCACTGGTTAGAACAGAGGTAGAGGGCTGAGGGACAAAGAAAAGATACAGAAACATGACCGGCCAGATGCAATAGCTAGTTATTCATAAGAAAAGGACATTCTAGGGCAACTCCCAGGTTTTTTATCGCAATGACTGCTTTATTGTGGTACCACTTCCTGAGATGAAAGAAGGAGGGCCAGGTCTCAAGAATCAAAGAATTTAATTTGAGAATTAATGAAAATATAGATAAAAATCATCTTCAGCTCTCCTTTCAGATCTCTTTCCTGGCTTCAGCTATCTAGAATCAATTACAGATTAAAATATACTAATAGTATATCGCTAATATTTTTTACCTGAAATAATTAATTGGATATAGTAAGTTCAATGATACCCCAGCATACATTTATACTGTCACTACTTTTGAAGTACCTAATCCATTTTTGACAAAGGGAAATAAAATGCTTAAAGTGGCACATAGTGAAAAAGGTTGTATGGAACCAACTGTAATTATTGGGAGAAAGAAGTAGGAAGGAAAAATGAGTTTGGATATGAGTAAAGAGGAGATACAGGAAGTCTCTAGTCGGGGGAACACAATGTATCCTATCATAGGTCATATTATTGATACATATGATGCATCTTATATGACAAAAATAGAAAATTTTTAAACATGAAATGCAAGCTGAGAGAAAATATTTGTAAAATATGGGATAAAAATTTGCATCTAGAACTTTCAAAAGAATAAGGTAAACAATCTAATTCAAAAGGTTGTCCAAAAAAATCCCAACATTTCAAGCTATAGATGACAAATAAGCATATGAAAAGAGGCTCTCCAACAATAGATGTTAGGAAAATACAATCAATACATAATTAGATGCCGCTAACAAAATGGCTAAAAATAGGAAAACTGATAATGCCAAAGAAAGGTGCGATAATACAAATGTGAATGCAGGGCAAGTGTAACTCATAAATTGCTGATGGAAATGCAAAATGGCACAACTACTTTAGAAAATAGTTTGTATGTTCTTGAATTTAATCATACAACTCAGAAATCCCCTCCTTGGTTATTACCCAAAAGAAATGAAAGCATAATGTCTACACTGGCACCTATATGTGACTATAGCAGCCTTATTCATAATTACTCAGAACAGCAAACAGCCCAATTTTTCATCAACCAGTGAACGGGTAAACAAATTGTAGTACATTCATACAATGAAATACTACCCAGCAATGTCAGGAGCAAATCTGCTGATATATGCAACAAGGGTGACTGAAAAGCATTTTACACTAACAAAACCTGCTCTCTAGGGCCAAAGGACCAGGAAGGGAGATGCTTAGTAAGACAAATATTTGGAGGATGAGTGTTCTACTTCCAATGCCCATACAAACCTTGGGCCCATCTCTACCCACACTAGCAAAGACAAAATAGACTAGACTTCCACTAGTTATGAAGATGCTGCTGGGATATGGTCAGAGACAGTCAAGTAGGGAGCCATGACTTGTACTCCCTCTATCCAGCAAGGAGACTCCTACCTGTGGTGTCAGCAAGACGAAAGGAGAGCCTCAACCTTATCCTCACTTGCACACCTAATGTAACATATGGGCCGAGTGGAGGGTATGTCATTTTGTATGTTAAATACTAGTAAAGCACATTTACTTCTCATTTTTAGGTCAAATATTAACCAAAAGATAATATGTTCCTACCATACCTCAATAGATTGTCTTAAATGTCCCTCGGATATAAGCATCTCCATGTTGGAAACCACCAAATTAAACCATGCAAGGAAACAAACACTGTGACTTACTAGGTCAATGATCAGTTTGAATCTGATGAGATTGTATTTGGAAAGGGAGGACTTTATTTCTGCCTGTTTTTGTTTATGTAAGTTTGTTTCTCTGAAGATTCCTCCATGGGGATCTCAAGTGTTTGTATGGACAGATTATGAGTTTTTACAGTCTCTCTCTCAGTATTTGTTACTTATTGAGATTTGTTGTATCTCTAGTCAGAGTATGGCCTTGATCTTGGATTATTGTAATATCTTCCAAAATGATCTATGCATATTCTATCCCACAAAAATACATTGAAACTGCATAATATTCCTAGTTCTGAAACAGCAGTAGAATCATAGAATCACCAAGTATTCAGAATTGGAACAAATGTTAGGGGTAAGGAGTTTATAGCACTTTGTCTTTGTCCACATCTACTTTCTAAATGATGATTTCAAGGTGAGAGACCCTCGTTTAAGTGAAAGTTCTCAAAGTCCTCAGGCATCATGAACTTTTAATTCCTGAATTACCCATAATCTACAGATAATGAGCTAAATACCATACATTTGTTTCTATTCCAGCCTTTTTTCAATGAAACCAGAAAACATGAATTTTCCTCCTTTACCAAGTTAAAGGTTGAGAAAAAGGAGAAAAGCGGTTAGAGGCTGAGCACTACACATTTCAGTTGTGGCACCCAGGGGAAAGCTGGTCTCTAGCTTCAAAATGTTAAGCATTTTATGAATAGTGAAGAGAGCAAATGTAGTGGCAAGAAAGTCTCTGCCCTCCCAGCTGTGTGATTTTTTTACTTAAAAATGAGAAATTTACCCCCAAAGCAACTGGCATTTATAATTTGAGACATAAAATTGTTCATTAATTAATTAATAGGCATTTTACATACTTTAATAAACATTTATTACACACTTAGACAAATGTGTTATTTCTAGTAGTAGACATACGTTTTGGTTTCTCAAAAACTTATCTATAAATTCTTTATCTTTGGGTATTTAGATTATATAGAGAACAATGGTTCTATATTTTATTATGAAATTTGCAAAGATGATATTTTCCTCCTGTGTTAGTATAGGTCCTATGTTTTAAGAAAGGATTCTCTTAATTAGAGTTTACCTTCCATGACAAGGAAAAATTATTTCTGAAATCAGAGGATTTTCATAAAAAGGTTCTGAAAATGTTATAGTAATATTAATCTTCATTCATTCATTCATCACCTTGAGAAGCCCTGGTCCAAAGAACATTTGAATTTACATTTTTACTCCATGAATTAGGATACACAATTAGGGACATAAGTATATATTTCATCCTTCTGTGGTAAATCATTCTTCTAGAATAAATTGGAAACAAATTTACTTTTTTCCTAACAAATCTTTTCTGCAATAAATCCAAGGTTTCAGTGACATCATGCCTAAAAGAAGAAATAAGAATATTCCTAGTGTTCATGTATCTTTCACTTTCCTGCTCAGGAACCCAAAGTCTCCACAGACACACTTCTATTGCCACTGGTGTAGCAAAAGTGAGCAATGATGATATTAAACTACTCATTTTAAAAAAGAGGTTAAACTACTTCTGACAACCTGTCATGAGTAAGTTTAGGAAAACAATGCATGAACACTCACCTTGTGATTGGTTTGCAGTACCAGCCCTTATCCTTCACTCCAGTCCTTTACTTCCATCCCTTTCTTCTGGGTGGACAGTGGGAATCCTCAAACTGGCTGGGGTTGTGCATTGTTTGGGAGATTATGCATAGCTTATGGATCTTGGACTGCTGCTCCTGCTTCAGAAAGACTGACCATCAGTGATGATGAAATGTCAAAGTGGAGATACTTTGGACATCTAATATTATGAGGCTGGGATGTGTGTAAGAAGATAGACCTAAGTTCTGAAACGTGTAAGCTGGAGGACATACGTGTAAAGCATGAGGAAGTATTCAGTTGCTGAGGGAGAGAGCATAGTCTGGGGAGAGGAAGAGAAAAAAGAACTTGAAGAGGAAACAGAAGCAGAGAAACTGGTGAGGTGAATGCATAACTAGGAAAATCTTTCACCCTTGCAGTTTAGAGAACAGAGCAAGAGTACACCATTTAAACCAGAGTCCATGTCAAATAACATGACTTCCAAAAACACACTACATTTAGTAGTTGGGACATCCTTAATGACTAAATAAATCTCAATGAAAAAATATTTATGAATTCTCATATAGCATTTTCTTCTGAATAGTAAAGTTGAAAGAAAAAGAAAGGTAAATTTCTACTTTTTCAGCAAAAGAAAGAATAACACTCAAAAGTGACCTGAGTAAAGAAGCAAAGCCAGAGCTGAGAAAACTAGTTCAAGATTTGATCTGATCGACCTTCCCCCAGAAGCCCTCCCTGATAGCCTAAAGGGACACCCTGTTCTCCAGGGACTGTTACTTCCCACACTGCCCTGTTAGTCACCAACTGACTGAATTGGGTTGGACTCTGAGTGCCTCGGAACCAGAGACTGCTGCTCACTTCTTTCTTAGCTCAGGGAAGGACTAAATTAAAAATTTATGTAATTTATGTGATAAATAAATACCTCAGGTTAGGCAAGGGGAGATGTAAGGTGTCAATGTTTATTGGAAAATTTCAGTGTGCTTTACATAGAATGTTTTTAATCATGATGCATACACAGTGCCAGAATTATCACACTTGCTTAAATTTGATAGGCTCTTTTATGAAAGATTTTCATTTGCATTCACAGAAAATCAGCACACACATCAGTAAGTGACCAGCCTATTTTTCCCTTTAACTGACAGCATTCACAGTCACTTTATTGTGTGAAATAATGTTGTTTCCTCCTCCCTTTATCTTGTTTATGTCTGACCTTCCATTAAAAGTTGCTTGGAAACTGCTTAGTGAATAGTCAGAGGTGCTCCTTGCTGACATCTTCCTTTTGTGACTTCTCAGCTATTCTGTCCATCCGTTCGTTCCCGTTCCATAAGCGTTTTGAAGCTTCTTTTCATCTTCTTTCAACAGACAAGACTAAAGCCCAACATTTTCCCTCCATTGAAAGGAAACATCCGCAGCTTCTGAAGCTTTGCTGCATATAAACAGCCTCCATTCACCTGCCAGTTAGGAGACGAGCAGATTAGCAGAGCTTCTGTGGGCTTTTGATTTTTTATTTACAGCATTTTTGCACTGTGTGCTAAGGAAGTCACAAAGTAGAAAAAAAATAACAAAATGTAAAATTCAAGATGTTTACTGAAGCTTGGGGGACATGGAATAAGGGGCCATCGGGTTTCCTTGATCCCATTCTCCCAGGCAAGTTAGAACCTTAAAAGAGAATTCTACAGTCCTTAAGGAGTCAATGCTCCCCACACCACAGTAGAATAAATCCTTCCCTCTGCTTTCTTGATACCTCTATTGGTATAACTGATCAAGTTGAACTGCACACAGGAACAATTCTGAAAAGGAAGATGACACATCTTTATGACATGCCTACTGTGGGTTAGGTAATATTGTGGAGCCTAGGAAGTAGTGAGGCTGCCCAAATCAAATCACCCCAAGTTTCTCAAAACTGTTCTCAAGACTCAAGCCCTGCATATTTTGAGCTAAGAATAATGAAATCCCTTGAGGCTGAAAAGAAGTTTCCCTTTTCCCAACTGGAGAAGCAATCACTGCTCCCCTTTCAAGGCCTAGAAGAACGATGTGGGAGAGGGGTCTCATCCAGTGACATTTATGAAATTATTTTTGTGAAAACCTGTAAGGGTAGTATTAAATGAGAATGTGCTCTATAATACAATCTCTATCCAGTTGTAGATTTGTTAGTGTATATATCCTCTCACTTCTAAGAAGCTCTTCTCTACTCTCAGAATGAGGTAACTCCCTTCTTGTCTGTCATGTAAAAAGTTCCCCCCTCTCCTTGACATGCTAGATCCCAAAACACAGGATAAATATTCCTGGTTCACGCCATTATTCTTTAGAACTTACAATCATGTAAATTCTCCATATGTATGTTATTAAATTGACTCATTTTTCCTTCGCTAACCTGTCTGATGCTGTTTGATAACTTGTCCAGCTCAAGAAGAACCCAGAGGGGTGCAGAAATATTTCTTTTTCACCCTGACAGTGGGATGCAGTGGGAAAGGAAAACAGAATAAGAAAGACGCAGTCCTTGCCTTCAAAGAACGCACAGTCATCACTGAGGCGGGGATGCGAGATAACCGTCTCAGCTCTAAACACTGTCTGTGTTGTGCTATCTTGTGAACAAAGCCTTGCAGGAGCAGTGGGAAAATGGGGATGAATTCCACCTGGAGGAGAAGAGAAAGAGGAGCACCTTAGAGCAAAGCTTCATGCAGATGAGGAATTCAAACTAAGTTTCTGAAAAAGAGTTCTGTGAGGCAAAGGCATCCTGGAGACCTGAAAGGTCTCCATTTTCCTTTGTGATTAAAACTTAGCAGAGATAAGCATTCATCATCCATCCTGGGCCTAGGCAGCTAAGCTAACTTTCCCTTACCTGCTGTCTTCCTCTGTGGTCTCATGGGGCTTCGGGAAATCATTCAGATTTTGCATATGTTGCTGACTTCTTCTGACCCCTAAACCAGGACAGATAATGATATTTTTTCAGATTTATGAAATTATTTTGTGAATATCTGTAATGGTATATTAAATGAGAATATGCTAGATAATACAATCTCTATTGTAATACAATCTTTATTGTAATATAATTTCTAGGAAGAAATTTCTTCCTGGTCTAGTATCAGGAATGATTATCCTTGCACTGAGCATCTGGCACTGATTGAAATTTTCTCACAGACTGCTAAAAAATTTAACAACAACACTTTGTCAAATGGCAGCAGTATATAAAATCTTTTGCATACAATGTTGTATTAATTCCAAATCTGGCTGATGGCATATCCTGATACTTTCTTGCTCTTTTCTTTTCATTAATCTTAATTTTACATAATTTTATTTATGTGCCCTTAGAATCTTTTATAAAACAAACTAGAATAAAAATTGATAAAATATTGTATTTAAAGTATATATTATACATATGTAATATGTGTGTAATATGTCATATGACATATATGTGTAATATCTTATACAATCTATAGATAATGAATCATGTTTTGCTGAAAACATTACATTTATTTAAGTTGTAATTGCCTGTAAAACTGTAATTTTATAGTTTTTTACAGTGCCTGTAAAAACTGTAATTGCCTGTAATTACTGGCTTAAGTCCAACTGCTAAAAAATCAGTGAACAAGGGCACTTCACCTTTTGATACTGTTCTCTATTCCCCAGTAAAAGTAAACTGGAAATTCAAAGTTAAGAGTTGACTTTTCATGCCTAAAACTCCAAGTTTCTAGTGTATATAATGAAATTTTAAATGACAATATAATTATGAGAAAAATTATTCAAAACTAGCTAGAATCTGGAGGAACTTCGAAACGTCCTTTTATTTTTTACTGTGGATACTTTACTCCATAGAAACAAATGCTCAGGAACCACTATTCAAATATTTTTATCACATATAAATATTCTACCATTTTGTCAAAAATCCAGGCTAATACTTGACATTTGTCTTTCTAAAGTTGAAAATCCAAGTTACATAAATTTGATGAACAGAACATTCTCCAGAATGAAATGAAACTCTTTTTAAATGTTCACACTCTTAAATCTTGCTTTTCCACATTAAGAGAATGCATTTGCCTCCCAAATCTTTCTCTTATTTGCCCATTTTCAAGATAGTCACATGTCAAGAAATTGGAGCTCCCTTATAATTTCCAGAGTCAGAAGCAGAATTTTTGTGTAGAACTACCTTACATATCTACATTGCTAGTGCTTTTAGTTTGCTCACTTTCTTGCTGAGAGAGAGAGAGAAAGGAACAGCTATTCATTAGGCACCTACCACATGGCAGGGGTTTTGCTGCGAGCTTTGTATGCATTCTCTCTCTTAATCCTCGCAGTAACCTTATGAGGAAGGCAGTTTTATCCCATTTTATAGTTCAGGAAACCCAACCTCAGGG
>NW_023601183.1:0-22284 GCF_014898055.3 Talpa occidentalis
ATACAATAAAGAAACTATAAATAAACTTACATTCTTCTTCTTTAGGGTCAAGTTGGGTACACTAACAGATAAACGGTCCACACGTTCTTGTAATGAGTTAACTCTGAAGGAAAAACTATGTGCTTCATTGAATAATTCTCCAAATATATCTTCAGCATATTTACCTAAGCAAAAACAAACATACACCATAATATTTAATGTCATCAGAGATACATATAGAACAATTTAATATTTAAAAGTGCTATCTGGATAAATTTGGTATTTATTTGGATGTAGTTGAATTTTAAACCCTAGCTTGAAAGTAATCTAGTTGTGAGAATGGAAAACAATACAAACCCTGGAAATTTTTTTTAAATACTGGCTCTTCTGCTTCCATTTGGCAACATGTGTCTAAAATGGAATTATTCAACTTGCTCTATCCACATCTACCCACTTGTTGAGGGTTAGAAAAGATTATGATGGAAAAATACATATGAATAATACATCTTTTAATCTCAAATCAGCATCCATAAATAGATTCTCCACTAATATTGAATTTCAGGCCAAATTGAAGAATTCAGCATACATGACCCTTGTCTCCTATACCCAAAATACAGAGTATGAAAATTTATGAGAGATACTTTACATTCTCTGCTGGCTTAGTTTCTTAAAAAATCATCATAAATTTAAAATCAATTATTCTTCTGGTCATGTAAATTTCTATTATTGAAAGAAAAGGCTAAAACAAGAGACAAAAAAGATACACATTTTATCTAGTAAATAAACCAGGGGATTTTAGACAATCTATAATGAAAAATACTCGTTTATTTAGAACACATAAAATAATGAATACTTACAAGATAAAAATGAGTCAGTCACGCTCTGTACCTTTGAACAGCTGGTCTTTCTAAATCAAGATATTTGACACCCAAATAGTGCCTAGTTAAATGTAGCTCAATAGCAAGTTCTATCAGTTTCTGTAATATAGAACTGTTCTAATCATTTCTATTTGAATAATGCTGCATATTTTTCAAAGGATTTCAATATATTATCAGCAAAATCAACAAACATTTACTGGGTTCACCCTGTGCCAGATTAAAATTATGACCCTATGAAGACATCAAAGAGTAAGATGCAAAATTCCTAACAGATTCAATAATCTTTAAGGAAAAAAAATCAAAATTATAATCTTCTTAATAATTTAAAGGATGGCTTTGTATATATTCATTTACTCACTATATTCTTTAAAATCAAACTGACTGAAAATGTCTTACTTATGTGTCAGACACTACTCCAGACCCTGGAGATATAAAGATATTGGAAGACGGTCTCTGCCTTTCTGAGCTTTAAACAGAAACAGCTTTAAACAATTTAATAAGTAAGTTCAAAACGCTGGTCCATTCACTTTGAGACCTTGGTGTTACTGTCCTCACCTGTGAATTGGGACTAAAAGTATTGCTTTGAAAAGGAGAGGCAGTGAACAAAGGGCCTGCTGGAGTTCTTAACAGAGGACAGGAGCCCAACAATGGGAGTCTCCTCTATAAAAGGAAATAGAAGGAAGCCACAGAACACAGACAAGCATGGAACTTTTGGGAACAAGAGACACTTTCAGAAACAGTTTTCAGAGACTTACTTTCTCACAGGGAGCATTCAAAGAAGTTTAGGAATAGAAATGCTAGGAATTAGCTAAGTTTAATACTACCAGGATCCTTAACTTACAATCTGTAATAACCACCTGAAATTATATGCAGACTTTTTTTTAATGCATTTGCAATTTTCTGGTGAAGGCTTGCAATTTTTTGGTTTTTTTTAAAGATTTATTTATACAAGCACTGGGTACAGTCAGAAGCACAGGAGGGTGAGAGAATTCACCAGAGCCAGAGCAGGGAACAGAGCAGGCAAACTGATGAAATACACTACTGAGGGGAGCAGCGGGCATGGCAGGAGAGGTCTGCATGCCATGTGGGACCCTCGCCCCGCAGCCGGGGATCGAACCGGTGCTGCAGAGGCTGCGGGCAGCTTCGCAGCCCAGCGCTCAACTGCTGCGCCACCGGGGGAGGCCAAGGCTTGCAGTTTTTAAGCGGATTTTTAAGAGTCTATGTACCACTGCCACAAGTTTAAGTACTAAAGTACTTCAGTAGATAAACTACTCTGTCCATTCTTTTTATATCACCTATTTTGCAAATCTACCTCCTCCTCCCCTCCCAGAGAGAGGTGCAAGCAATAGTTTACAGTATAAACTTGTGCATATATCTGAATTTCAACTAAGTGAGCAACAGATTATACCACTTTTTCCATTCAATTTTCTATAATGTTAAATCCAAATCCTCTCATCCAACACTGTTTTCCATAATTAAGAGTATACTATTCTTATCCAATATCATTTTTTCCTTTAACCTCCCCCCTCCCTTATATTTTTACTTTGCCTCTATTAATTTGCCCAATTCTTCATGTAAGTTGAAATGCCTTCCATTTTCATTCCACTCCATTTTCTAAATTCCTTTGTTCCTTTCAAGGCCCAATTAATTCACATTTCATTTAACAAGCATCCTTTAATAACTTCACCTTATGTTTATCTCTGTCAGTTTCTATAATCTAAAACTCATTTTAATTATATAAGTGCTCACACTATTCAGAATGGCTTCAGTATTCATATTAACTCTTCAACTAAATGGGATATATTCTTCTCAGACAAGGACCATGTATTCAGTATTATCTGCTCATTGTCTGTCTATGTATCTAACTAGTTTTATCAAGCTAACTTATGGTATACCTCCTCCTACAAATCTACCCTGATGCCAATCTGCCAAATTTTCTGTTTATAAGAAGTAGGCTGTAACTATCCATCTTGGGAGCATGAATTGACTATATTCAACAACTGAAATGCCCTGGGAAGAGAAAAATGATAAAAGATCCCTCAGATATAGTCTAAACAAGACTATCATTTTGTATAGACCATACAGAGTCCCAAGAGCTGTTAAGAACAATAAAATGGGAAAGAATTTTGGTACAGCAGAAAAAATTAAATAAAGCACACTGAAGGTTTTCAATAATTATACTTTATAAAGCAGAATTACATTGTACTATTAAGAAACAAACCTGGGATGTACATTTTTGTGAATAAGAGGTCAGAAAGATGTCCAGTTCCAAGTTATGCTAAGCCTTGAGATTTACCTTTATTGCAATTTACCTTTATTGGCTCTTTTGTTGCCAACAACAGTACCAGGGTGAAAATATTAACTATAGAACCATTTGGATAGGCAAGTTTTCAAAGTAATTCAGAGATTATTTAATGCATTAATTATAAGTTTAACTATTTTGGATGGAAACCTATGTAAAATCTAGTGTAAGCCTCCCTGTCTTCTTAAGTAGAATATAAAATTAAATGTAATGTAACCTTTGTTTGGACTCATAGCCATGAATTGATTATGAAAATCTATTCATGTACTAGGATAGAAAACAGGCTTGACATGTATAAGTACATTTGCTTTTACATTAAATGGTCTCTTTACAGTGTTTGTATTGCTTCTTATCTTACATCACTTCTTCCTTTGCTATAAACCATCTATTCTGATTGGCTCCAATAATGCCTGCTTCTATTATCTCCTCCATACTTTCTCTTTTAATACTCTGAAGCATAAATGTTTGTCCTTTTACCTTTAATTCTAGGTTCTCAACTATATCAAGTTAGAAAGGTGCCAGAGACTGTAATTGCAGGGTGTTAAACTATTGTTATATCATCTTAAAGCTACATATTTTATGGACTTTCTTTTTGTTTATGAATCTCCAGAAATTGCTTACAAAATGTTTATATAGTTTCTGAGTCCAAATTTGAAAGCAAATGCTAATTTATAGTTTCACAATGTATTTCTATTTTCAGAGTTTGGCTACATCATGACCTTGTACTTACTGCTTGTGTAGACTATACTAGGTGCTGCTTGTATAGTCTATACTAGACTTGAAAATCCTTTAAAGTTTCTCATTTAGGTTATGTAAGAAATGAGTTAGTAGTGAAAATTAGCAATCATTACATTAATTCTAAATCTATATTGGGAATATACCTAAAACAAAAGTGCCTGCAGTAAGTCCAAAATTCATTTTAATTTTAAGAAATATTTTAAGCAAATGTACCAGTATCATTTCTATACTCTTAACATGCATTTTAATACTAATGTGCTGATGTACTCATACACATATAGTATGTGTAAATTTTATATTGAAATCATGTTATGTTAGATTCGATTACAGCTAGATCACAAAAAACACCAGCTAATATCTTTAAACAATATAGTTAATCATATGTTAATATAGTATCTAGGACTCGCCTTTGACTTGTCTCAAAAGTACATTCTGTATTGACTTTCCCAAGGAAGAAGCAAGTAAACAATACTTTAGTGACAAACATTAAAAATAAAAAATAAAAAAAATCACCTAGAGGGACAACTTTTTTTCTTAGAACATTTATTTCAGAGGCTCTCACAAAGAGCATTCAAATGTAACATTTTATGTTACACTAGCTATATAGATTTATGGCCTAATGTGCCCACTTGAAATAAATTAGATTAACAACTTCTTTTTTTTATCTTGTACTAAGTGTAACAGGTCCGCCAATAACTCCATTTGTTCAACATCTTTTCTTTATAATGTTATAACCACAACATTGATGAAAAATATAATATTGAGGAGAAAAAAAGCAATCCCAGGCAGACAATGTTATTATTCTAGGACCGGATTTCATTATGTTATTTCTTTACTGTGTTTGAAGTCTCAGTTTCCAAGAACCTAATAATCAGTTAAGTGAGGACTTACTGCACTCAATTATGAAAAGACAAAATTTTAAAGGAAAAAATGAGACAATCCTGTCTACAAAGACAATCTACGTGGTGAGTATGGATGAGTAGATAAATCTAGTACTATGACTTATAGAATATACCTAGGCCAAGAACACCTTGTTTTAACTTTAAAATGAAATACAAATGTTTATTGTAAGCTAAACCTTCAATTCAAAAAAGTTGATTTTTTAAATTTTCTAACATTAATTTTAAAATGGGAAAAATTTTAATTCCTTAACCTAGTAGCTCTGTAATCTTATAATCTTATAATAGGAACACACTGCCTGATCCTCCTTCCCTACCTGCCCCTTTCATTGGTCTTTATTATCTAGTCTGACTGCTTACCTTTTGTATACCAGAGGTCAGGTTCACTAGATATTTCATATTGTGCTGCACATCAGACTCTTGACTAGTATCCTAATGTCTTTCACAAACTCCCTTAACTAACCTAATCATCTGACTAGTGACAATGCACATACTAGTGTAGTGGAAGCCTTTAAATAAGTAAATAGCAATAACAAGCAAGCAAAGGTATAACTCTGCCCCTAATTTTCACAGATTAAACCATACGTTAAAAACAATTCAGTAATTGTTATGATATGACTGTTCCTGAAGAGTTTGTCCTTGTTTTCCTTTCCCAGAAGAAACATGTAGGGGGAGAAGAAATGGTTCTAAAATTCACTAATTTTACTTAAATCTACAGTATTTTTGGGACAATTTTGTAATCTTCTCACCAAACATCCCCCTCAAAATTAATCATAAGAACATCTTAATATAATTATTTGGTTTGCAAGTAATATTTATAATTGATATAAAATACTTACTTAGGCTACTTAGTTGTCTAATTATATTTGCCAAGGAAATATTGGTCACACATTCCAGTTCATTCTTAATGCCTCTAGGCAGTGCTGTGTGGCACAAGTGCCTAGGATCAATGTTTCTTTTCACTAATGGCATCTTGAGATCAACCTCTGTGCCAGTTCACCTGTAGGAAATCAAACAAATTAATATTATTCAATCTCAGCCAACATAAAATGAGAGCTTATCTTTCACATTTAATAATAAAGTATCTGCCAGTAATTGGGGTCACCTGATTAAATGAATCAAAATTGATTTGTTAACCTTTCATTTTCAATTATTACAATGTCAATATTATATCAACCATGAAAAAAATTACTTTCAATATCTATTGCTTCATGGTGAATTCATAATCACTAACTATTATTCCCCTGAAACAACTGTTTTTTGCTTACTACAACTAGAAGTTTTGTTCTAGAGTTGATATGAATGGCCATCTCTAAGGAAATGCTTAAGAGCACTTAAGAAGTGAGAAGAGTAGTTCATATTTACATTTCCATATAAAATATTTGGGGCTTGAATAACAGCTCCTAGAAGACAAAAATCTTGTTTTACAATAAGCTTATGTTTCTAAGATCTAGAAAATACAAGATGTTTAACAGTTGACTGATAAAAGGAGAAAAATTGAAACTTTAAAACTATGAAGCCAAAAAAAAAAAAATAAGTTACTGAACAGAGGGTGTGTGCACACACACATACACAACTTTTGTAAATTAACAATTTAATGATTCTAGGGAACTGCTCTTTGCTGTGTGCATAGAAAAGGAATGAATACTTTGGAGAAAAACAATACTTCATTACTGATTGTGGAATAACAGGTTTGCTTGTTTTGCTCTCCCAAGAGCAAGGATGGATCTGCTCTTACTCACTTTCGCATTTTTAGAGACTAGTTATGTTGGGTACAGCAGTCACAGAAATTTTGATCAAAAGAATGTTGTACCACATACAAAGTTGTTTTAAATATTGTTTTAATCTCAAAAGAAAAATGGCTTTTTTGTTGTGATTAAAATAGTGCCCTTAGGTAAAATATCAAAGTTTTTTCAGAGAGAAACTTGCCTCATCCTCTTTACTTAAATTTCAATACTGGATTGTTTTTCTTATTTCTGTATCCTATTCATTGGTGATTCTAATGATCACTTATCTAAATCAACTATCAAAATCTTAGTAGGAAAAAGTAAAATAAAGCTTAATAACTTCATCTCCTAAATCCCGAGAAAACTGTCTGATTTTCTGATACTTTTAAAAAAGGACCCTAGGGTTAACTAATGTAGGATTTTTTTGTCAGATTGGTAAAGAGCGAAAAAAACTCTAATCAGTAAAATTAGTTATAATTAAAATTAGTTACTAATTAAAAAATTAGTTATAATTTATTTAGCAAGCAAAAACAAAATCAAGTTCATTTCAGTACCTATTAATAGAGCAAATGATATTTTCTGCTTAAAAGCAATTATAAAATACTAAACAATGAATTTTTTTTTAAGATTTATTTATTTCTGTACAAGAACTGGGGTGCAAGCCCGAGGTGCGGGTGGTGAGAGGATTCACCAGAGAGAGTAGGGAGCAGAACAGGCAGACTGACTGACATACACTGCTGAGGGGAGCAACGGGTGAAGCAGGAGAGGTCTGCTGAGCCATGTGGGCTGCTCCCTGGTTGCCTGGCTGGCCAGGGATCGAACTCTTGCTGCAGTGGCTGGCAATAGCTTGATAGCACTGTGGATGTCTTTTACCCCTGCGTCACCAGGAAGGCCCTAAACACAATGAATCTATGCGATATTTTAATACCTGTTAAATTTCACCATTACCTATTTGAGGGTGGAAAATTTTTACTTAAAAAGAAAGTTAAGTTATATTGTGCTAAAAAATTAACTAATTTTTAAAAGTGATGATCTGTTTTCTTATGTCACAAGTAAAGATATCATCACACAAACAACAATTTTCCAGCTATAATATAATCCATCTAGTTATAACACTAACTGAATTAGCCAGCTTGTAAAAAAAAACAAAACAAATTTCTAGGTTTCTGCATATACTTTCCTGATCCCTAGCAATTAAACTGTCAATTATGAAGCAAACAGAGATTATATTAGAGTATGAAAACTAAAGACTGCATTTCCTCAATTATTTCTTAAGGTAAAATAACTTAAACTCTCAATAAATGTTTCTAATTTAAAAAATCTTTTCATGAGTTTAATTTTAACTCCTAATATGAATTTTAAAGTAAAAATAAATTAACTACAACACTGCTTAAGACAGGTCTATTGAGCTAGGTACACTAAAAGTCCTTAGAAGGGTAAGGAAAATGAAACTATTTCATGAGTTACATAGAGCATAAGAATTAAAGTATTTAATACCATCAACAACAAGTGGTTAATTCCTTATACTCATACATTGATGAAACAACTAATCTATGATCAATTAAGGTCTTACCTGAATTTTTAAAATGATAGTAATAAGGAAAATACCAAGGTAAACTTATATCATATAAGCCTTTATTGAAGTTTAAGGCTATTTTGCTGGAATGTGAAATATTCAAGACCTTTAAAATATTCAAGACATTTACAACTAATTCCCATTAAATTACATCATTTTTATTTTCACCACACGAGACTATTTTAGTGCCTTCTCACCTTTATTATTTACTGTCTGTGAGACTCCTTGTATTTCTTTTCTTTTTTTTTTTAATTTCTCTGAGTATCTATCTATTTATTTATTAGAAGATTTATTTATTTATTCATACAAGCACTGGGTACAGTCAGAAGCGCAGGAGGGTGAGAGAATTCATCAGAGCCAGAGCGGGGAGCAGAGCAGGAAGAAGGGGCGAAGTACACTGCTGAGGGGAGCAGCGGGCGGCAGGAGAGGTCTGCGCGCCATGCGGGACCCTCCTCCGGTGGCCGGGGAGCAGCCGGGGATGGAACTGGTGCTGCAGAGGCTGCGGGCAGCTTCGCAACCCAGCGCTCAACCATTGCGCCACCGGGGAGGCCCGAGACTCCTTATATTTCAATGCTTGTCTTTAACATGGGGATAACACCACCTACCTCAAGATTTTTTGTGAAGAGTAAAATAATTATAACAAGTAGAGCTTTTAAAAAACTCCTGAATGACCAATGGGTCAAAGAAGAAATCAAATAGGAAACTAGAAAATATCTTAAGACAAACAAAGATGAAAACAAAAGATACCAAAATGGATGGGGTGCAGCAAAAGCAGTTCTAAGTGGGAGACTTAGTAATAAATGCCTGCATTAAGAAAGAAGATAAAAGGTTACCCTATCGGACCAGGAAAATGAATAACTATGAGAAAGTGAAAATCAAAATCAACAAAAAACTATGAACCAGAGACACTCTATGGGGGGTCGGGGGCGGGAGGGGAGGGATTGGGGTCAAAATAAGGGGGTTGCAATTGTATGGGGAATATAAAAATAAAATTTATAATAAAAAAAAAGGTTACCCTATCTTAATTTTACTTTCCTTCATTTTACAGGAAAATATTTGAATAAAGGGTATTCTGGGTTTCTGCCTCCTTCACTTTTATGAACTATTATTTTGAATGCTCACAGAATCCATTATGTACATGCTTGCAGAAAAGTGCTTTGCTGAATCTTCACGTGGTCTTTAACATCATCAATAATTTGGTTGGTAGTTTTTAAGACTCAGCAGAACAGAAGAACTATGATCTGTTTTTACTCACACTGCACTTCTGACCAACAAATGAATGGATTTTCTACACCAAGCAATTCTTCAACTCTCTGCGGACACCACCTGGGTGTCTTACAAGTCAGTTCAATTCTGACAGTAATTACCCACTAGAAACTCAATTTCACTGGTTCTTTCACACAAGATTGCCCCCACTTCGGATGCCCCAGTCAGTAGCACCAGGTTTCCCATACTTCTCACCAGCAGGCTATAAATCCACAGTTCCCATAACTCTCCTCCTCAGGTTTGATCATTTGCTAGAATGACTCATGGAACTCATGAAGGTACTTTATGATTACTGGTATATTATAAAGGATACAAGTCAGAAACAGTCAAATGAAAGAAACACTAGAGCATGGGATGGGTGTCAATGCATAATTTTGAAGACTTTCTGGACCTGTCACCCTTCCACAACCCCAATGTGTTCACTAATATGTAAGGTCTCCAAGTCTCATAATTTAGGAGATTTTGTGGAGATTTCATCACACACACACAATTGATTAAATCACTAACCAATGGTGATTAGCTCAATCTCCGGCTTGTCTCCCCTTATTGGAGGATAGGAAGTAAAGCTGAAAGCTCCAAGCTTCTAATGTTTCTGGCCACCCCGCCCCCCCAATCCTGAAGCTATCTAGGAATCCCAGTCACTAGCAAAAATATTGTTAGTTGTACTTAATCTGTAAAATTTGTCTACATCAGTCATCACACTAGCAAAAAGACACTGAAACTCCAAGATACAAAAGTTTTAAGAGCTCTGTGCCAGGAACCAGGGGCAAAGTTCAACTCTATGTTCCTTATTATAACACAAAAAGCAATTCTGGTATTAAAATGCAGATTCATCTTAGTCATTTATTTTGTATTGTGATCACGACAACTAAGGGTCCTTGGCGTCTCTCAATAAAGAATTTCATGCATATGAAAAAATGTTCAACATCACTTGCAATCAGGGAAATGCAAATCAAAATGAAGGTGAGAATGGCACATATTAAAAAAACTAGCAACAACAAATGTTGGCGAGGATGTGGAGAGAAAGGAACTCTCCTGCACTGCTGGTGGGAGTGCAAACTGGTCCAGTCACTATGGAGAGCTGTGTGGAGATTCCTCAACCTACTAAAGATAGAGCTTCCTTATGATCCAGCAATTCCACTCCTAGGTATTTACCCAAAGGACTCAGAAACATCAATTCCAAAGAGCACCTGCACCCCTATGTTTATAGCAGCACTATTTACAATAGCTAGGCTTTGGAAACAACCCAAATGCCCAAAAATAGATGACTGGATCAAGAAGATGTGGTACATATACACCATGGAATATTACTCAGCATTCAGAAAAGATAAACACATGCAATTTGCAGCAACATGGATGGAGCTGGAAGGGATCATGCTCAGCAAAATAAGCCAGAAAGAAAAAGAAAAATACCGGATGGTCTCACTCATAGCAGGATTCTAGAAAACCTAAATAAGGGACCAGGAAAAAGAATAGCTATAAGAAAGAAAAAATCAAAATCAACAAACAACTATGAACCAGAGACACACTATGGGTGGGGGCGGGGAAAGAAGGGGTTGGGGTCAAAATAAGGGGGTTGCGATTGCATGGGGAATATAAAAATAAAATTAAAAAAAAAATAAAGAATTTCATGAAGCACCAGAATGAAGCCAGCCATAAAGTTTATTAGGAAGCAACAGGACAGAACACTGCAAGAGGCAGTCAGCAGTCTCAGAGAGTATAAGAGCTACACTGAGCAATAACACTGTAGGGTTTTTAAGGTTTTTTTTCCTTTTCTAGGTGGGGAGGGGTCCCTCTTAATTATGCATAATATCTTGCACCCATCACTCTTCCTGATTTCAAGACTAATTGTAACTAACCCTCCTACCCTCTTTTCAATAAGGGAGGTAGGGGGAACCTGTAAGACTCTTCCCAGGCCTCTCAGACTTGCCAGACCTTATCTGGTCCTTGAAACGGTGACAGCAACAGCTGGACTATGGTATTACAGAAATGCAGCGGTGCTCCTCTGGAGGGGTGTGCACAAACCTTTTCTATCCCTAACACTTGTATCTATACTCTTAGTAGTCAGAAAGTCCACTCAATTACATTATCTCAGAGGCTTTAAAGTGAGAAGGTAGTGATACACTTCCACCACCATTTTTTGTATCAAAAGATAAAGATGGATAGAAAAAAGGAGATTCAGTTTTCAAACTAAAAGTTCACTTGCATGTAATCTTAATAAAAAAATAAAAAAACTGTGAAATTATTCTTTTGTGAGGCTCTATTACTTGCAAATAACACTTCTCTGGGCTACCCTATGCCATTTCAGAATAGTAAAAACCATAGTCTCCATCCTCTTATCACTACCCACGTTCTCCCAAGGATATGACTCCCTTGTTTGCTCTGCCAAACAATCCAAGCCAATTTGGTGTGCTAATTTTCATAAATAATTGTACATTGTTACCCATATATACTGTCCACTTTATGCAATCTTTAAGTGCCTCAGGACCTATGGTAGATTAAAAACAGCCACAAATTCTTTGCAACTTCTTAATATATTGTTTCCCTATGTGTGGTTTGGTTTTACTACTTGTTTTGACAATATCCTCTGGGGTTAAGTAACAGTGTGAGATTTCTAAGTCTAGGCCTCAAGAGATCTTCTATCTCCTACAAGAGTTCTTCCACAGATAAACTGAGTAAGTCTGTAGAAACATAGCCTAGTCAATATCCAGAATAGAACCAACTGTCAAATACATGAATGAGGTCCTCTTGCGCCCACGAGGTGTACAAGATAACTGCAGTAAAATGAGTGACCTTGACAGCCCAAACTGCTGGTCTATGGCATCATAAACAAAATGGTTAAGTCACTACGGTTTGGCATGGCTTTTTTATCCCGTGAGAGGTTAGCAAGTCTACAATCCTTTTCTAAAAAAATGAAATTATTTTTTTGCATAGAGTAAAACTAATGAGTTGTACTATTTTATCTTCAATTAAATCAAAATCACTAATCTGATCACAACCACTAGATGGGTATTTTATTTGAAAGCAGGCACATATGAGAAGACACTGGGAAGGTTTATCACCTATAAAGTAACATGGCACAAAATTCTGCCTCAACGGACAACTTCTCACAAGATAGTGACAAACTCAAATCTTTTATTAGGTAATAAGAATGCAATACGAACAGTGAAGAACTGCTCACTGAAGTTTTTATTGCATCCTGAACAACTTGCTAGAAAGCCTTATCTACCTGTAAAAAGCACTATGACTCAGGGGTCTGCATGTCAATCTAGCCTCCTTATATCCCCGTTTTAACATCTACTCTGAGTGAATATATATTGCCTATGGAAATAGGCATTTCTTTCCTATACAATGACCTATAGAAACACCTTAAAGTAGTTGACAAAACATTTCTAAATAATTCATTTGAGAGGCAAAGTGGCACAGCAGACAGCAGATTTCAGGTCAATGTGATATAAGGGAGATATTGTGTGATGATTATGTGTTGTTTGAAGGATTAGAAACAAAAAAATATTAAAAAAAAATGTAAATACCTGGCAAATAACAGCATTGCAATAAATGCTATTTTTCTATAATTTGTAAGTTATTAAGGAGACTGAGCTTATCAGGTGGCTTTGGTTATATAACAAACCATTTCAAAATTAATAGCTTAAAATAAACCAATTCTGAGTCAACAATATTGGCAAAGCTCAGATGGGCAGTTCTGCTAACTTGGTCAGGCTCACTCACGTGCCTGCAGCCAGCTGCCATGGAGAGTGGGGACTGGCTGGTCTAAGATGACTCTACTGCGTTGAATCAGTTATTTTGAACTGATCTCCTGTCATCTAGCTGGCTAGCCTAGGTTTGATTATATATGGAAACACAGAAGGCCTGTCTCTTAAGGACCAGACTCAAAACTCATAAAACCACTTTTACCAAGTGGTAAAGTGGCAAGTCAAGACTTTAGGAGTCCAAGAGCAGCTTAGTGGGGTCAATTCTGCAACACCCCCCGTTGTGTATTCTTTTAAGGTCTTTTAGAGAAAGAAAATTCTTATTTTGTGCCAGATGCTTTGCTAAATGCTATATACATAGATCTGTGCATGCTGTTATGAATTTATTCATTTCAGTAAATCATTATAAAAAGTCCTATCATGAGAGAAGCTATTCCTACTTTACATGTGCTGAAACTGAAGTTTAGGTAGCTAGTCTAGCTAATTAGCCTAGCTAGGCTAATTAAAATACTAGCTAAAATACTATTACTTATACACAGCAGAGTCAAAATTGGAAATTGGGTTATCTAGATCCTGCCCATTTCATGGGTTTTTCCACTAGATCATCATATGTTGTCTAGAAATTTTAAGATTCTAGTGGTTCTATAATACCTCCACAAAGTAGCCTCTAATACTGCATAACAAAATATTATCTTATAATTTGAGATGTAAGTTTAAGTCAAGTTTCCTTGACTAGTTTGGCACAGTCTACTGAGCCTAACACGTTGCCTATGATCAACTTAAACAAGTTGTTTACAACACCACTGAGTTTCCTTCACCCCTACTTTCTCTCCCCTCCTGAATGCCTCAGATCTACAGTCTGCTTTCAAGGGTCTGTCTTAAAGTTTGTCTTTGTCTGGTCCTTTGTTTGGTTTCTCTATATTCCACATATAAGTGAAACCATATGGTATTTTTCTTTCTCCTTCTGGTTTATTTCACTTAAAATAACCCCTTCCAATTCTATCCAAGTTTCCACAAATGGCATGAGTTTATCTTTTTTGATCACTGAGTTGGATTCTAGTCTCTCTCTATATATATACCATCTCTTCTTGATCCCCTATCTGTTCTGGGGCATTTAGGTCGTTTCCATATCTTAGCTATTGTAAATAGTGTTGTTGTAAGCATAAGAGTGCAGGTTTCCTTTCAAATTAGCACTTTTATGCTCTTTGGATAGATTCCTAAGAGTGGAATTGTTGGGTCATGTGGTAGATGGGATCTATTATTTTAATGGAAATAATTCCTTTTTATATTAAAATGCTGGAATAGCTAATAAAAATACCAACCACAATAAATCAAATCACTAGATATATTAAGATACTTTCAAATACACATTTAATTATCCAAATCAGAAATCTGTCAGTCATTTTGATTGTCCCTCTACTCATCACCCACTTTTACCCCCACCACTTCATTGACTTTACCTTCAAAATATTATCAAGTCTATCCATTATTCTCCATGCCCATTAATACAACCTTATCTCGAGTTGCTATCATCCTCGCTTAGACTATTACTGACACCTTTTGGTCTCTCTTCTCTTATTGAGGAATTAGTGATAGCTTTAAAATATAAGTCTCATCATGTTATTTCTCCTGCTTAAAACCCTTCACTATAGTTTCTCTATCCTAAATGCAATCCCTTCACCACAGCCTAGATGTCTTGCTTACCTTTCCATCCTCACCTTGAGCCCTTTGCACTGTTCCACTCACATTGCTCTCTTCCCTATTATACCAAGCTCTTCCTCTGTGGGGCTTTTTATGCATTATTTCCTCTTGGCATCACTGGCTCCTTTTCATTTTTCAAGGCTCAAAAGGACTTTCATACCTATTAACCTATTACAGAATCCTACTGGTTTCCCTTTATAGCACATTTTCAATTTACATATGTATATTTACTAGTTTGTTTGTTTTATCTTCATACTAGGCTGTAATTACCATGATTACAAACTACATTTCAGTCATCGCTGTCCCAAAACTTAACATTCTGCTTGCTACAGTTGAATACTTTTTTTTTTTTTTTAAGATTTATTTATGCAAACACTGGGTATAGTCAGAAGCGTAGGAGGGTGAGAGAATTCACCAGAGCCAGAGCGGGGAGCAGAGCAGGCAGAAGGACTGAAGTACACTGCTGAGGGGAGCAGTGGGCGGCAGGAGAGGTCTGCGCGCCATGTGGGACCCTCCTCCAGTGGCCGGGGAGCAGCTGGGGATTGAACCGGCGACACAGAGGCTGTGGGCAGCTTCGCAACCCAGCGCTCAACCGCTGCGCCAGCGGGGAGGCCCCCAGTTGAATACTTTTGAAAAATAATCACCATTTGCCTTTTGTATGGCACCATATTGGTTGTTCTCGAACAGTAACAGACAGTGAAAGAAGATGGGAAAAACTGAATTCACCACAGGAATGAAAATGAAAAGATCTCCAGGAGCAAAATGCAACATGAAAATAAAATTTATTACTTAAAAATAAGTACCTGGTGTTACCATCATTTTATCTTATTAATTATCCAACAAATAAAACCTACTTCCTATGTGCACAGAGGATCCAGGATTAGTGGTTTGCTGTTTGGAAACACAGGGATAATCATATCACTGCTAGTATGACTTTTTGTAATATGGTTTTCTCTGCAGGAGCACTTTTCAGGTTAAATATGAGGTTGTTAAAATATATAGAAGTGGAATTTATCCACTAATTTCCAAACTCAGTACAGTGTAATTCCAAAGACAGAATTATACTGCTTCTGGCATAAAAGCAATAACTATGTTGAAACAAATTTTCTACTAATGGTTGTTTGCAGGCAGTTAAAAAGAAGGAATTTCTAAGGTCAGTTACTTAAAGTGGAATTACATGTCTGTATGATATAGAAACTGGTATAATGAACTAAATTTAGGTAGCTCACTAATTAAAAAAGAACATATTAAATAGTAGTTAGCATCAAATGTTTTCACGACTATAATCAGAAACAACACACCTGTCTTTTAATCTTGTAAAATAATATTTATTGTTGCCCACTACACTGACAAGATGCATTTCTTGAAGAAAATTTGAAAAATGTTCACATATGTGAAATTAAAATCATTCCAAATCCCTACAACTAGAGAGACTAACAGTTAACATTTTAATCTACAAATAATTATATTTTAGATTGACTACATTATGGAGCTATATTTACAAAGAAAAGAGAATTCTAAAATATTCTGTGCCTACCATTGCATTGCCTGCCTTTTTTTTTTTTTTTTTAAGATTTATTTATGTATACAAGAGCTGGATGTAGGCCTGAGGTGTGGGAGGTGAGAGGATTCACCAGAGACAGAGTGGGGAGCAGAACAGGCAGATCTACTGAAATACACTGCTGAGGGGAGCAGCAGGTGAGACAGGAGAGGTCTGCTATGCCATGTGGGTTGCTCCCTGGCCAGCCGGGGCTTGAACTCATGCTGCAGTGGCTGGCAATAGCTTACTAGTGCTGAGACTTAACCCCTTGTGCCACCATGGAGGCCCCTGCATGACATTCTTTCCTCAAAGAATGACCCAGTCTCAAACTTTTCACCTTTACTGTTGAGAATTACTAAACATCTCTAAGCATCTGTTTAATCATATGGTTTTTGTGGGAATTTAATAATCCACATTAGGTGGTATACAAATGGTAGTCATTGTTAGAACTAAAAAAAAATAACCACTTTGGTGGAACTTTTGCAGATTGCTTCAGTCCTATTCTTAAAATATTTGTGTCACTTATGCTATTATGCTCATCATGAGCCAATACATGTCTTATCTCTCTCCCTAGGATCTGAGGTGATCTGGGAAGCTCCCATACCTCCCACAGGTTTATAGATTCCACAGTGGATACAGAAACTTAAGGTCAATTCATTATATTTTCACACTTATTACTTATCAGTCATTATACTGGGAGACACAGAGATAAACAATAACTCTCAGTTTCTGCCCTCACATACCTTATAATTTTGTAGTGGGAAAGAGACAGATTTAGTACCCTTCTTTTTGAAATTCTTAGAGACAGGTATTTTAGAATACAGAATCTTTCAGATGTCAGATATATACTGTTTCAGATATATACTGTTTATGAAAACCCATTCATCAAAGGCTAGATCAGCATCATATGACAAACATTATTTCTATAGCGAAATTTCTATAGTGAAATACCTGAATATTCACACTAACAGGCATAATTAAAGGCTATAAATAGCCTCAATTCAGTTCAGTCAGGGTTTATCACTTCATTAGTTTGAAACCACCATTATACAAATTATCACAAACTTAGTGGTTTGCTTAGTACATATCATCTTACTTCTGGAATCAGAAGTTTCATTAGGCTAAAGCCAACATATCTTCAGGACTGGTTTCTATCTACAGGATGGATGGGAGAATCTGTTCTTTGCTTTTTCAGTGTTCTGAGACTGTCCACACTCCTAGGCTCCTTGCCTTCTTTCACTTTCACGGCAAGCAAGCCCATCACCTTTACCCATCACTTCTGCCATCGTACCTTCTCTGGCACTCATTTCATTCCCTTATAAAAATCCTCACTGATTATATTAAGCCCAATTGGATAATCCAGGTCAATGTTCTCATTTCGAGGGCCTTAATTTATTCACCTCTACAGAGTCATCTTTGCAAAGTATGATAAAAAATATTCACAGGTCCAGGGATTACGTTCTGACCACCTTTGGGGGATATTACTCTGCCCACCAGAGCCACTAAATGAGTTTAAAAAAAAAAAAAAAAAGAATAAGCCTTCTAGTTTTCAGTCTTTTTGGCATGAGAACTCTAACGAGGAATCTAGACCTGTATAACCCAAGGTAGTACAAGGCCAGTGATGTAAGAAAAGCATAGGCTGATTGCAGAAACGCAGCAGCTGTAAAGATCACAACCAGCTAGGTATCAGGAAAAGTTTCATGAAATATGGTATTTGATGAGAGCCTTCAAAGATGCAAAGCATTACAACAGGTGAACACTGGTACAAAGGTTATTTTTTTTTTCAGACATACTTGCTCTCAAAACTTTTCACAGACATACAAAACAGCTACAAGAAATTCAGAGACATCAAATTATAATACATATTTGGGGAAGAAAGAAAAATGCAGTTTGACTAAACTATATAGAGTTAAAATTAAGAACAGAGGGAAAAAAGAATGAAAATACAAATTGGAGACAACTATAGTCATGTTACTTGTCAGAAAGAAGAGTCTGCCCTTAATTCTGAGAAAATGAGCAATCAGGTGGAAATAGTTTTGAACACAGAAATGATGTGATATGATTGGCGTTACATTGGAGAAAGGTTAATTTGGCAGGAGGACTGATTAAAATTGGTAAAAGCAGAAGAGTAGGAGACCAGTAACTAATCTAAAAAAGTAATAAGTACTTTTGGGTGGTGTAAGAAGCAGAATGATGCCAAGATAGCTAGAATCTGCAAGATATGAACATCAACATGGTCTTTAAATAAAAGTAGCTACCAATCAAAGTGCTTTACTGTGTGTCAGTTAGCATTTTAAATGCTTCTGTCACAAATAACTATGAACCAATTTGACTCCAGTTTACAGTTGGGAAGAGAATCAGCAATCCTACAGCAAGTAACCAGCACGCTAGGATTCAAATTCACGTGGATCCAACTCCCAAGTCCAAGTAAGTTACCAGCCTTAAGTGACATAGTACTACATTCTCAATTGAAAGCTAGAAAATTAGTGAAAAACTCACCATTTCACCTGAAAGTAAACTATAAGTTATACATGTATAATATAAACTCTAAAGCAAACATTAGAATATCACAACAAAGAGTTGTAATTATTAAGTTATAACTATTAAAGGAAACAAAATGGAATCATTAAAAAATATTCACTCCAAAAGACAAAAAGAGAGAGAGATCAACAGTCAAGACAAAGAGAAAATGGCAGATTTAAACTCTGCATCAATAATCACATTAGGGCCTCCCTGGTGGTGCAAGGGGTTAAGACGCAACCTATGAAGCAAGCCACAGCCTCTGCAGCACGAGTTCAATCCCCAGCCAGGGCATGGCAGACCTCTCCTGATTCGCCACTGCTCCCCTCAACAATGTGTTTCAGTCGATCTGCCTGTTCTGTTCCCCACTCTGTGTCTGGTGAAGCTTCTCACCCCCACCACTTCTGGCCTGTACCCCAGGTCTTGTATGCATAAATAAATAAATCTCTTAAAAAAAAAAATCTTTAAAAAAAAAAAAGAATTAAAAAGCTAGGGATAAGGGCGGGGCTCTCAGGCGGGGATCGGGAGGCGCTGCGCAGGCGTCCTGGGCTGGCAGGGCTCGCGCGCGGGGGCCCCGGGGGACCAGGCGCCGCTGCGCCCCCCACCCGCGCCCTGGTGCAGTCCCAAGATGGCGGCCACCATGAAGAAGGCGGCTGCAGAAGATGTCGATGTTACTTTTGAAGACCAGCAAAATAAACAAATTTGCCAGGAATACAAGTAGAATCACAGAGCTAAAGTTAGAAATAGACGTAAAAAAGAAACAACAGAATACACATTTTTCCAAGTGTACAAATAACATTTACAGAGACTATATTATAAGCCATAAAACAAGTGAGAATAAATTTAAAAGAATTTAAAGTTCTACAAAGTATGTTTTCTGAATACAATCTAATTAAATAAGAAAATCAATATCAGAAAGATACCTGGAAAATTCTCAAATATTTGTAAACTAAAAACATTTCTATATAACCCTAAGTCAAAAGAGAATAAAAAACGTTAATGTAAATTTAAACTGAGTGAAAACAACATACTGAAATTTGAGGGAAGCAGTCCACGCAGAACTGAGAGAAATTTACAGCAGTAAAATGTCTACATTATGAAAGAAAGGTCTCAACTGAAAGCCCTCAACAACTTTTACAGCAAGAAAACACAAAATTTAGAACTTGCAAAAGATTGGAAATAATACAGATGAAAGCAGAAATCAATGGAATAGAATTATTCTAATCTACGCATATATACAGGAATAAAAGGCTAAGTTTTTGTTTATTTATATAGACCTCCACTATAAAGTCAAATTTACTTTTCATCCATATAGTATATATGCAGCCAATGAGTTTCTTGTACTTTTTTATCTGTACTTAGTGTAAATATACTTATTCTAGAGTTGTGTTTTTTAAGACTGGTATTTGTTTATAATAGATTAGTCATTAAGTGCAAGAAAGTCTCAATTGGTGGTCTTTACAGACAACTTTAATTATCTTAATGTTATAATAGCAATTATTGGTCCCTTATTGAAGGCAAAATTATTTCAGTCTCAGTGTAAAGCAATTAATTTCTTGTACCTTCAGATAAAATATTAAAATAAAAAATATAATATACTATTGGGAAGATTATTTAAATTAACTCTGCCTAGAAATGCTTTCCTAAATATCTCTCTCACCACGTCTTTCTTGATATTAGGAGATAATTCTTAGAAAAACAACGTAATTATATCTGACAGGTATAATACAAAATATAATTTTGAACCTTCTCAGAACATGGTTTTTACTCCTCTTCTGAATTGTTCCTTAAAAGATCAAATGAATTAAGAAGGACAAAGAGAGGACTGGTGCCATGGGGACTAGTTCTCATAGCTGTGTTCTTCACAGTCCTTACTAGAAGGGGCTTTATAATCATACAAATAGTTGGAAAAGAAGGTAACAGCTGGGTGTTTTGATTTTTTGACAAGACCTTGATATTTTGGCACCTTACTATTCAGTACTCTACAAGGAAGACAACTACTTATCATAGTTTTCATCCTTCACCTTCTTTCCTCAGCCTTATCAGAGGTTGTCTAAGAGATCATTGTCTGGGTTGATAATATAAATTCAGAAACACAGAAAATGAATCATGATTTATTATTACTATTTATTATTATGATTACTCATTATTTTGTTATTTTAGACTTATAATAGTAATGAGATTTACTAATGTATGGTCATGTATTTAACATGTTTTCTATAATATGGAATAAGTAACTAAATGACATTAAAGAGAACAAAAACCTATCTTGCTTCCACTTAAGTGAGAAAACCAGTATAAAGAAAGCAAGATTTTAGGAGCATATATATCTACTTACAGAACTCCTCATGAAAAATTGTCTAAATCATATATAGTGTTATAAACCTAAACCAAACTTTATTTCAATAGAGTATATAAAATGACACAACCACTTTGAAAATACTTAGGCATTTTCTTATAAAGTTAAACATATAACTACTATATGACTCAGTCACTCCACTTCCATGTCTTTTACTCAGGAGAAATGAAAGATACAACCAAACAATGTTTTGTACATGAATGCTCACAACCACTGCATTGTAACAGCCAAACCTGAAAACAACCAAAATGAGTAACAAATTGTTATCCATCAGAATAGTCTGCAAACAATGGAAAAGTGTGAAGTATAAAAATGAACTAATGATAACATAACAACATGGGTGAATTTTATAATCATTATACTAAGGGAAGTAAAAAAAAATAGACACTATATAATTCCATTTATGTAAAGTTCTAGAAAATGTAAGCTAAGAGTGAAAGTGTATCAGTGGAGGTTGGGGTTTGGTCCAAGGAGTAGAATAAGGAAGGATGCAGGGATTACGAAGGAAGACTAGGAAACTGGTGGTTCATTATCATGACAGTTTCAGGAATGCAACCATAAGTAAAAATTATTGTGTAACTGTATAATATATTGTATTGTAAGATACTGTATTGTATATATAGCACATCAACTATATTCTAATAAAGCTCTCAAAATCCATTTAAATAGCATTAACTATTCTCATATACACAAAATTTGTATCATGTAATAAAAATGCTTATATTCTACCACATTAATGATTTTAAGTCCTGATAGTAATACTAGACATCAAATTCCATGTGCAACACAGTGTAGATTTCAAAAATTATGGAAATTGCAAGTAAAATATCTCAAGACTAACATATTACAACAGTACAAATTCAGCAAGCTCAGGTAGATTAATGAGTTTGCTATCTTCTGTCAATGTATTACAATCCTCTTCTTGCCCTGAAAATAATGCAGTTTATTACAATGGGAAAATGGCATGACCTTTAATAATTCCATCCCATCACTAACCATAATCAACAACTATAAAATGGTAAGGAGTTACGTTATAAGGTATTTGTAATTTGTCTATTGTCAAAGTCAAAACTTTCTCCGCAGAAACCA
>NW_023601184.1:0-22278 GCF_014898055.3 Talpa occidentalis
TCCATTCCCTTATTTGGGAAGGAACATTTTATCAGCTTCATAATGCCTACATAGAATGATTTGCATCTATCTCCATCCCCATGGTATCAAGAGCAGGCACCTCCGATGTTTGCTGTACCTTGGGGACCCCCCCCCCCCGCCACACACAACACACCATGCTTTCCCCATGACGTTCAACAGAAAGCACATGCACCAAAGTAGGTTTCCCTTCCATCTGAGAAATGTCCTCCTTCTTTAAGTCGACATTCTCCTGGAAGGTAAGATAGGTAGGAAAGACTAACATAAAAGATTGCATTTAGAGTTTGGCCAGAGAGACTAAATCAGATCATGTTTATTGATTTATTTCAATCAATAGACATGGAAAAGTGCAGAAGATTTTGACCCAAGCTTCCAGGTGTGCATTTGAGACAGATTTTTAACCAGCCCCAAGTTGAGTTATTGCAGAATAAAAGTGTGTGTTCACCAAATGACACAAGTATTTATACAGGAGGGGACTCAGCTCCTTTTATTTCCCCCCAGACAGCTTATAACATTTTAAAAAGACAGGTTTTACATAAAATATTAAACTATGCCATGGTTCTACATAATTAAGCAAATGATAAAAAAAAAAAAATCTAGGTCATAAATGGACACACTCTGGTTCCTAAGACTAAGCCTCAGGCAGCATCATAGAAGCCCTTGCCTTTCAGCTTACACTTGTTCTCAGAGCCCCTCTCTCTCTGTTCTACTCCCACGCCCCCTGGAATATTCCAAAAATTGAGTTCCTTCAGGGGGCCCTTGCCACTCACCTCCCATTGTCTCCAGGAAAATAAGCCCCGTGTTTAGACATGAAACCTCACACTCATATCCCTGAAAGAATAAACTACATACATTTTTGAGGAGCTGAGCTATTGGGGTACAACCTGCTTGGTGCATCACGTGTTTCCAAAGTGAGATGAATTCCTTCTCTGTGACACTGACATCCACGCACACTGGACTCAGCCTGCACGATGTCGTTGGCACAACAGACAGACCAGCACCAGTGGTGCAAATGGGTCCCAAAGACCTTCCCGTGCCTCACTGCCAAGACTGCACGGCCTGCTAGACACGAGGGATCAAGATGAAACCCAAGTGTTAACAGAGCTGGGCCTGCCGTGGCTGAACTGTCAGATAGCTGGGATGGAGCAAGGCACTGGACACACACACATCATCTCTTCATTTCCTCTGGCAACAACATTCCCCTCCCGCCAATAGGATGTCTCCATTGTGGTAGCTTTAGTAATACTGGTGCAGTCCCTAGGGCCACTGCCATTGGCCATGATCTTGATGGGAATCAGCTAGCCCAGGGCAGTTCAGGGAGGAGCTGTGACCCAACTCAGAGGTGTTGATGCTGTTCTTATTTTCCATATGGAAGCCACACAGGAGAGGAGATGTGTTTTTTGTTTTGTTTTGTTTTGTTTTGTTTTTGTTTTTGTTTTGCTTCAAAACATGAGCCACTGAGATTCCAGCCCAGAGGCTACAACTGGTAATGTGAAGTATGAAACCAACATGCAGGCTGAACTCAAAAGATGAAAGAGACATAACATTAGTGGTATCCTTTGCACCTAGATCCAGCCCTGCCTGAAGGCGACATACCCTTTGGATTCCTAATGCCATGAGCTAAAAAACTTCATTGTCTAAAAATAAAGGCTAAATGTGTTAGAATCCGGTTTCTATCATGAGCACTGAAAAAGGTTCTAATGAATTCAAAGAGAAGGAAGAAAATGTTGGCCACTCTTCCCCACATACACAAACTAGGCTGACTTTTGAAAATTCATCTTCTCAGAGAGGTCTGATTTTCACCAAGGTGGCCTTAGGGGAAACAAAATTCTTTCTTTGTTTTGGACAACTTCCTACTTGACAACACCCTCCTGTCAGTTGGGTGCTTTTGAACAAAACCATTCCTGAAAATGGAACAGACTTTACAGCCTCTTCATCCGAGGAGAGAACCCTTTACCACCGCCATAAAAATAATTTTGGAAAGAAGTACATCTGCTTTCAGAAAGTGTCTGCCAAGATGTGGCCCAATGTCATTTAAAATGGCTAAGACAATCAGCTCGAAAATTAAGGTTTCTAATGGGAACACCTACTCAGCCCTAATAATAGGGGAACTACCATCATAATTATAATGTGGTGCAAGCAGGCACATCATTAACTAACTTTTCTCAGCTACTGCTGCAATTAACGAGCATCAATAGATTGAGTAAATTATTAATAACCCACACATGCTCCAGTGCACAATGCTGGCTCCCTTTTTTTTCCCCAAGTAAGAAGCAAAAAGTTAACAGCCGATATCCAAACAATCTGTGATTTATCACTTTCAAAACACTACTGTACTTTTTAATCATTCTCTCTGGAGAGAAAATAGTTGTAAAGAACTAAGTGTTGATAGAGAAGGAAACAGACTGGACGTGGCCACCGTAATTGAATACAGGGACTGTCTCTGTGAGGAGATCACTCCCATTCAGTCCCTGGCATCCTCCATCACGCCATCCCTTACGGGGGGTCATTATCACTGAGTGGTAGTGACGGTGGACATGTTTGTGGCTGTTTCTTCCAACGGTGCCGTGTGAATCAGCAGTTCTCAAACACAGCCTGGGGACCCATAAAGGGTTATGATGTTTATGTTGAGGACACAAATAACGTCCTCAGATCCTACAGCATTCACACAGGGTGGGCCTGTTCTAACGTGTAACTGAGAAAGAAGACAAAACTAAGATCTGGACACAGGGAAACATCAGTCAAGCTTGTGCAAGTAGGTTACAGGGTCTCTTCTACCCTTTGCATAGAAATTGTTGCTAGCCACTGCATAAACAAAGCGCACCATTTGCCTTGAGGCATGTGTGTTGTAACAGAAGGGCCTTAAGGAATAGAAAAGATGCATAGACCATGAAAAGTGTGGTTGGGATAAGCACCAGGGAGAGGCAGAAGGAGGGCAGACATCAGCCTGGGGCGGGAGGCTCACTGAGCTTCCTATAAGGTTTCAAATTTCTGCTGGGTTCATTAATGCCAAAAAAGGGATGAGGGGACACAAGCTTAGGGAGGGTCCCAGCTGAGGGAATGTAAGTGGGAAGATGGAGGAGTGCCTCAAGACCCCCAACTTGCACACTGTAAATGGGGTGTGCCATGTGCTACATGAAGACAAACCATTCTCTTAGTGAGAAAGATGTTTAACAGAAAAAAGAATCTTAATAGAATTAGTGTGCATAGAAGAGAGAGAGAGAGAGAGAAAGGATGTAGCTGAAGCACCCAATGAAGCACCCAAAGTTACCATCCCCTCGTGGGTAAATGCCCAGCCAAATAGGGTTGGCCCAAAGCAGGACCACTGAGGCACAAATCTGAGGTGACTTCTGGTAGGGAGCCATGGAAAGGGGCAGAAGGTGCCAGACAAGTCTGGAAGGAAAGGAGCAAAATCAAAGCAAAGTCAAGCTAAAGGGCGCCGTTGTCAGTCTCCCCACAGGTAACTCACCCATGTCACCTTCTCTTCCAATGTCTCTTCCCATGTCCCCCAAGACCCTGGTTCAAGTCCAAGGCTGAGAAGCAATTGTGGCTTCTTCACGTCTCTCTGCTCCACGTGCCTCCTCCAGGTGTCCTCTCTCTTGTCTTCTTTCCCAAGCTTTCCCTCCACACCCAGCTCACCTGTCATTAGCTTGGGCAGGGAACATGGGAGGTCCCCTTTCTATATTGCGCTGTTACAGGAACACTAATGTGAAGGTCTAAATGTGAGAAAAACGTGACATGTTGCTGGGACCACAACTTGCCTGATGTGGTTGGGTGTAGACAGTGGTAAGATGAGCAGAGCTTTATTAAGGAACAGATGCTCCCTGCTGGGGACCAGTGGGAGCGACTGGATCAGACTTAATTCATGAAAGTTCCCTGGAGCTGCAGCTGGCAAAGGAGTGGAGCAAGGAAAGGACCTCAGACGCCTGTGTCTACCCACCCAAGGAGACATGGTCTTACCCAAAGGCCCAGCAACGGGGACGCCACGGAGAATCAATGCACTAACTTCTGTGAATATAGGGGGTGAAACCCAGAGACTTGACTCTCCACCCTGCATCTCAAGAGACATAACTTCTGCTGATTCCTTAGGAGGCTAAAGTCCCCATTGCAACATGACTCCTACTAGACTGAAATGGTACCAGGATAGCAACTGTGGCTCAGAACAAAATGCGTAAAGGTGGATATTTGGAAAACTTGCTTACAGGAGGTGATTTCCAATACTTGGGTTTCTCTCTCATCTCTGTACACCTGGGTCTTCGAAGACTATCTCCCACTGTAAGGAAATGAATCTTAAATTAAGCAAATAAGAAGTGGGTAGACCAGAAGGCCTGATTCTTTGACTCAACCTATAAACCAGAAAAGTAGCAACATAGTCCGGTTCCTGATATTTCCATCTTGATGCCTCCTTCCACAAAAAGGCATCAGACTAAGCTGATGTTAGGCACACATGCAGAGTCATCTGGCTGAGGACTGTGAACAGAAGGAGGAGTAGGAAAAGGTGACCCATGGGTCATTCGGCTACAAACTCAGAGCCTGTCTGCGGGCGAGTGCCTGGGGCTGCTGAATTCCCCATCAGTCTCTGGCCGCCTCTGCCTCCCAGGCCTCTTCGGGCCCCTGCTCAAACGATTGCCTCATTTTGAGATCATTCAAGCATGTTAAAACTGTAGCCAGCAGGGCAGCACATCCATTCAATGACCATTTAAACTATACAACTGGAATTTATCACAAGTACAAGGGAAAGGGTGAGTCGTCGCAAAATCAAACTTGGGAAATCTCCACTCTCGATCAAACAAGGCAGAGTTTCAGCTCAGGGAACTGGGTCTCACAGCCTTAAAACATAAAGATACACAGCATCCTTGCCACGGATAAAAAAGACCCAGGTAGAGATGCATGCAGCAAAACAGGGATTAAAATATGTAAAGGAAGAGCTTGAGATAAAGTGGAAAAAAAGAGAGACAATGTAGGTGACGAAAAAAACCCCTGTGCTTGTCAGCTAGTGGCGGAGATGTGGCCCAGTGGGTCTCCTAGTCAAAGTGGTACAGAGAAACAGCTCTTTAGACAATATCCATAGTGCCTTAAGTCTTAATCATTTGCATTAACATTTTGTTTTCAATAAAGTTGTTGGGGCCTCCCTGGTGGTGCGAGGTTTGTCTCAGCCCTGTGAAGCTATCAGCAGCCACTGCAGCAGGAGTTCGATCCCCAGGCATGGAGCTGACCCACATGGCACAGCAGACCTCTCCTGTCCGCTGCTCCCCTTAGCAGTGTATTTCAGCAGACCCACCTGTTTTGCTCCCCACTCTGTCTCTGGTGAATCCTCTCACCCCCTGCACCTTTGGCCTGCACCCCAGCTCTTTTATGCATAAATAAATACAATATTTTTTTTTTTGAAGTTGTTGGCTTGCCAGGGTCCAAGCACTGCAAGGTCTAACAATCTGGGCCTCTGTGTTAGCCAAGGGGGCCTCGTTCCCATAGGCTGGGCTGATGAGCTTCCTTCAGCTGAAGAGCAGCCATTTCACTTGACCTCTGACTTCGGAATGGCCACTGTGCCTGGTAGGCCTCCCACTTCCACCAGGCGCTCAGGTGGAAGTCACCCCTGCCAAAGCTGCTCAGAAAGCACCCCCATAGCTTCCGGCCAACCCCTCCTTCTTCCTGGTCCCAGTCACTGCTTTCTGGGGACCACATCACAGGCCCTGAGCTGCACCCTATTTACTGTCAACCCAGCATGGTTGGGATCAGACTTCTGCGGAAGAGCACACTGCACAGCGGCGGCATCCATGCTCCCACAGCCAGGTAGAGGCAGAGAGGAAGCAGGAGTGACCAGGAGGCAGGAGCTGCTGCCCCAGCTTCCACAGCAAACCACGGCTCATGGTGAGTGAACTGATGCATAGGGTGTTGTGCACAATAAAGCTCACACCCCTGTTGAGGGACTTCAGGAAGGCTTTCCAGTAGCGTGAGCGCCCGTAAGAAGGGGGAACAGACCACGCCAGAGCCCGCGTGGGGTGAGGACATGTTCTCTACGCTGCAGTGTGATGGGGACCTGCTTTGCACCTGCATGTGCTCCTGCTCTGTTTCAACGAGCACCTCAAGAAACGATGGAAGAAACAGCCCCTGGCAGCCTGCGGAGAAGAGCCCTTTCCAGCCCAGGAAGCAGAGGGCAGCTCGCTCACACTCCCCGACAAGCAGCTGCTGGGACCGGACGGCTGGGGCTGGCGAGGACCTGAGCTGGCTGGGCCAGGGATGCGACTCCCCTCTGCTTGCCTGGAAAGACCATTGCTGCAGGTGCATGTTCTATAGGCGAGGTTATCGCTGAGTGGTAGTTCTCAGTGCCAAGGAACTTGGAATGTCAATATGTGACGTTTGCAGTGGCCGGGTGGGGCCTCGGGGCAGACTCCGGGAGGATGGAGAAGGGCCCTGGGTGGGGCACCGGTTCTGGCTCTGGGGTGCAATCACCACCCCAGGCCCCCTCTAGATGTGCTCAAAGGGGTAAATTTCATTTGGAAATGCACATGCACCCCCTTGGGAAGGGTCAGCAGAACAGGGGGCCTAGCAGTGTGCAGAGCAGGTGGGGTGGAGGGTGACAGAGGAGGCGAGAACAAAGGAGCGATTGTCAAATGGCAAGAGGCGGGGACGTGGGCCCTGGGATCCGAGGGGAGAGACTCAGGACAGAGTGTGCCGGGATGAAGAGGACGGGCCATGTTCGCAGGCCGTGGAGACACGGCGGGGATGGAGAGGGGCGGAGAGAGGCTGAGGACAGACACCCCGTGCTCCCAGCCGCGCCCCACCACGGGGCCTGCCGCTGGGCCTCCGGCTCAGAGACACATGCTTCTTCGCTAACGCCAAGCTCTGCAGCAGCGCCTAGAGGCGGCCCAGGCCAGCGGCTAAGCGGCGACACGGAGAACAAAAGCGTCACTAGCACAAGCCAGGACTGGACGGGACGGGGCTCGGCCTGTGGGTTGCACACGGGTCTGAAGGCCTTCGAGGGCCAGAAAGCAAAGGCAGCAGCGGCAGGCGAGGGAAAGAGACTGCCGCCTGCTCCGCCAGGGTGGACGGGGGACGAGCTGGTCAGCGCCCTCTGGCCCTGGCTGGCCGAGAAGAAAGACTGAAGGGAAGAGCCCCCGACCGTGCAGGATGCTCATCTCTGCCCCCCGCAAGAGGACGCAGGGGGGGGTGACTTTTGTGCCGGCAAAGGCACCTCAGACCAGAGGCGCTGCTGTGGGGACCCCAGGGAGGCACAGAGGCGGAGCGGGAGCCGCGATGTGGCGACCTTCAGCGATCACCTTCCCAGGCCATAAAGAGGCCTCTAGTCCGTGACTTGATTTGCTATTGATTTAAGGCTCTTTTCATAGTGATGCAGGAAAACATTTTATTTTCTCTGAGGTAAGTGGGAGGGAGAGTGTCTGGGAAAGTGGGGGGGCTGCCAGGCAGAGACACCATCCTTTAAGCTCCGAGGAAGGGGGCCGCTGCGCCCCTAAACACCTGCACATGCAGCTTGTAGATGGGCCTCCATGCTGCCCATCAGAGCCTTGACCCTGCGGACCCGTGTGACGGGCTGGTCTGGGGTACTGGGCCGTGAGCGATGGTGGCAGATGCTGTGCACCCCTGGGGAGCTTCCCTCAGTACACCTGGCTCCAAGGAGGCTGTGCCTCGCCCCAAGATGAGGAGCCCTTCAAGATGGAGACAGGGCTCTCCCTCGCCCTTCCTGCACAGAGCCATCTCAGCAAGTTACAGGCTCACTCGCTGACCCCAGAGAAGAAACTTCACGGAGGAATCAAGCGTGAACTCAGACCGCCAAGCCCCCCACCACACACAGGATTCTGCAGGCAAGAATCTCCTGTGTTGGGACCTCCCTGGTGGCACAGGGGTTAAGTCTCAGCCACTGGAACACAAGTTCGACCCCCAGCCAGGGAGCTACCCACATGGCAAGCAGACCTCTCCTGTCTCCCCGCTGCTCCCCTCAGCGGTGTATTTCGTCAGTCTGCCTGTTCTGCTCCCCACTCTGTCTCTGGTGAGTCCCCCTGCACCTCTGGCCTGTACCCCAATTCTAATATACATAGATAAATAGATCTTTAATAATAATAATTATAATAATAAACTAAGAAACTCCTGCATGGTTTTCAGGAAAACCTGACAAGCTGGTCCACAGCCAACAGACCAGCACCTTCTGTGAGATCTCGAGGCGTCGGATGGGACAGCTCTTGGTTTGCTGCCTCCCCTGGCTCCCCGCGGCACTTGACACTCCACACCTATCAGGAACTGCTCTTGAATCACACAGGTGAGCCTTTGAAGGGTCCAGTGCGGGTCTCCCAAGGCGTGTGAGTGGTGAGGATGACATTCAGCAGAGCTGAACTCCCAGGCTCCAGCTTCTTGCTGGGCCTCAAGGGCACAGAAAAGATAAAAAGAGGGAGTGAGAAGCGGCTCTGGGACAAGCTACCCCATAAATACAAGGTATTGTTATTTTTATTTTTATGGGTGCTTCTGCTCCCCGCAGGGATGGGGGTGCTCGGTGAACACGGCCAATTTTCTGCTTGACTCCAGACACATTCTAAATGACTGAGCCACATTTTATTTTAAATTGGCTAATAAAGGAATCTCACCCCCCGCACCATGTCACATTTTCTTAGGCTGTTGAATGTCCCCACTCTTCAGCCGAGGATCAGCAATCTCCCTGAAAGCTGGGGTGGGGTGGGGGGGGTTGAAAAGAGACTGGATGGCTCATCTCTCCCTCTCTGTCACTGTCTCTCCGTCTCTGCAGGGTCTGTCTCTGCGTCGCTATCTCTCTCTGTCTCTCTGTCTTTTAATTCGCCGCAATCAAAACACAAAACCCCCCTGAATCAGATGCCTCGCTGTTGTGCTCTCTTAAAAAACAACACGCACGGCTTTTTGCTTTCCCCTACATAAAAATAAATGGAAAACATTTTGCAAATGTCAAATGCTATATAAAAGGAAAAATATGAAGGACACTGGACACATAAACAATAATACTAATGACAAATTTTACGTCTCCAAAAGCACTCTCTGCCACCCAGCTCCAATTCTTTTGAGTTTTATCTCAAGGGTCAGAAACCAGCTAGATCGTAGGTAGAAATGGATTCTCGCAGGAAAAATATCCTCCAAACATGTCAGCAGATAATATTAAGGAAGGGAGAAGAAAAATAAAAGAAAATTACCAAGAAAATAACCATTTTCTTACACACATTCGTTCAACATTTATTTTGAGCAACCCCATGTGCCCAAGATGGTAGGAGTTGTTGGCAATAAAAGGTGCAAAACAGAAGTGGCTCTTGGGGGGAGGGAGACAGACAATCACCGTCATAAGTACACAGGGTGACGGCCGGGGGAGGGGTCACGGGTCAGCGTGTTGGGACAGAGAGCCAAGGAGGAAAGCAGACGAGGCAAAGCCCCACGGGGGAGAGTCCACGGTGCCAGAGGACAGAAACAACGCAAGGGCCAGGCGGCAGAGAGCAGCCCTGGGCAGTGGAGCTGCTAGGACACTCATGTGGAGCACAGGTGCTGGTGGATGAGTGACAGAAAGTGAGGTCCAGAGGAACTTGGAGCTCCTGGTGGGTGTAAAGACACATTTGGATCCTTTCCTTCATAAACTAGAAGAATTCAGGGCAGGGAGGGGAAGATATGACGGGATTATGGCTTTAAAAGGTAACTCCAGGGCCTCCCTGGTGGTGCAAGGGGTTAAGATGCAACCAATGAAGCTATCTGCAGCCACTGCAGCAAGAGTTCAATTCCTGGCCAGGGAGCTATCCACATGGTGCAGCAGACCTCTCCTGTCTCCCTGCTGCTCCCCTCAGCAGTGTACTTTGATTAATCTGCCTGTTCTGTCCCCCACTGTCTCTGGTGAATCCTCTCACTCCCCCACACCTCTGGCCTGCACCCCAGCTCTTGTATGCATAAATAAATAAATATTTAAATAAAAATAAAAGGCCACTCTGGCAGGCCTCCCTAGTGGCGCAAGGGGTTAAGTCTCAGCACTTTGAAGCTATCCACAGCCTCTGCAGCACAAGTTGGTTCGCTGGCCAAGGAGATACCAATATGGCACAGCAGACCTCTCCTGTCTCACCTGCTGCTCCCCTCAGCAGTGTATCTCAGTGTATCCCCATCCACCTGTTCTGCTCCCCACTCTGTCTCTGGTGAATCCTCTCACCCCCTGCACCTCTGGCTGGAAGTGTCCATGGAGGCTGGTGGGTCAAGGAGAGGGGTCACGGGCTCCGAGTAGGCTGAGCAGCTGGGATGGGGCGGGGAGCTGGCTGAGGACTCGCCGGTGACTTGGATGTCTGGGTAATGCAGAAGGAGCCATCCAGGAAGACACAGCAGCCCACGACTTTCAACACTTGGAAGCACTAACGATGCACCAGTTTAAGTCTCCCAAAGTACAAATGCTTGGCTCTGTCCATCAGCACGTGGGCCTTCAACAAGGCAGGGGGAGTCACATGGCTCTCCTCTCTCCAAAAGTGATCCCTGACTCACTTTAAGCAGATTCCATCTCCATGCCTCTGTTTTCATTGAAGCCGCGAGCATTCCCCTGTATCATTTCTCACAGTTGTCACTAAACACTCCTCTGATAAGAGGCTCCTGTCTCCCCAGCTGCGCCCTGAGGTCCATCAGCCAGGGCCGCTTCCGTCTGGGTCAGCATCACATTCCCAGATGCGCCTGGCATCCTGGGGTGCAGCGGAATGAACAAACACAGGATGTGAACAGATACCCTGAAATTAGCTCAGTGTCTAGATGATGCTGTGCGGGAGAAGCCGGAGCCAGCCCTTCCCCTGACTGTTTCCGAGTCTCCTGACGGGGAGCCTTCCACCCTCCACCAGCCGGCTGTACGTCTAGACACCCCATTCCCATAAAGCCGCCCTGGCACAGTGACTCATGGCTCAGAAACCACCGGGGAGTGTCCCGGGCTGCAGGCTTGCTGACGGTGGCTTCCGGCAGAGGTGCGCCCAGCAGGGAGGGGCCCCCTTCCTCCCAACCAGGGGTCTCCCCACTCCCACCTGGCTGCCCCACTCCTGCCTGAGACTCTGAGACCTGTAGAAACCAGACTTGAAGCCCTTCCTGAAATGCCAGTTCTTCTTTTTTTTTAAAGATTTATTTTTATTTATACAAGAGCCAGGGTATAGGCCAGATATGCGGGAGGGTGAGAGGATTCACCAGAGACAGAGCGGGGAACAGAACAGGCAGACTGATGAAATACACTGCTGAGGGGAGCAGTGGGCGAGACAGGAGAGGTCTGCTTGCCATGTGGGTTGCTCCTAGGCCGGTGGGAATCGAACCGGCACTGCAGAGGCTGCAGACAGCTTCACAGCGCTGTTCTCCACCACCTGCACCACCAGGGAGGCCCCCAGTTCTATTTTTTTTATAATAAATTTTATTTTATATTCCCCATACAATTGCAACCCCCCCATTCTGACCCCAATCCCTCCCCTCCCGCTCCCCACCCCCCAAAAAGTGTCTCTGGTTCATAGTTTTTTGTTGATTTTGATTTTCACTTTCTTATAGTTATTCATTTTCCTGGTCCCTTATTTAAGTTTTCTAGATTCCTGCTATGAGTGAGACCATCCGGTATTTTTCTTTTTCTTTCTGGCTTATTTCGCTGAGCATGATCCCTTCCACTCCTAGGTATTTACCCAAAGGACACAGAAACATCAATTCCAAAGAGCACCTGCACACCTATGTTTATAGCAGCACTGTTGACAATAGCTAAGCTTTGGAAACACCCCAGTTCTATTTTTTTAGAACATTTATTTATTTATGCATACAAGAGCTGGGATACAGGCCAGAGGTGCGGTGGGGGGTGGAGAGACAGAGTGGGGAACAGAACAGGCAGACTGACTGAAATCCACTGCTGAGGGGAGCAGCAGGGAGACAGGAGAGGTCTGCTGCGCAGTGTGGGTCAGCTCCCTGGCCCGGGATCGAACTCGTGCTGTAGTGGCTGCAGATAGCATCATCGTACACACACTTAACCCCTGTGCCACCAGGGAGGCCCTGAAATGCCAGTTCCTTGTAAGAGCATTTCCCTTTCAGCCCTGCCCTTTCAGTCCTCCAGGGTGCCTGGCTCTGAGAAGCCCTTTCTGTTCACATAAAGGTAAACAGGTCAGACTGGTCAATGCTACCTTCTCATTGAGATCTGCCCACTCAGCACCCAGCGCCCACCCCTCCTTTCAATAATGAATGCAGGGACTCTCTGTCTCAGAAGCTGTGCTCCCAGGGATGTGGACAGGCACTGTGATGCAGATATTTAAAAAGACTGCCTCCTGAGATGCCCCCCCCAACTCACTGGCTCTTAAAAAATAGACAGAAAAAAACCCAAATACACTCATTGGGTCAATTCCTACATCAAAAATAGTCATTAAGCCCACACCATGCGCCAGGCCTGGGCGTCTGTCAATGACTTAGACAGACAGGGCCCCTCCTCACCAAGACAGCTAATCGGGAGACAGAGAGTAGAGCAGTGAGGGTATAACCGCAACTTGCAATATCATCAAGAAAAGGACGAGGGTCTTCTAATACACACAGGGTTGGGGTGCACGGCGAAACACAGAGATGAGACAGGAAAGATGACTCGGAGGTAAGGAAACACTCACAGTAAAGGTAAGTTGTAAAAATGACCCTGTCCTTCAGTGACCGAGAAAATGGAGGGAAAGACAGAGGACAGAGACGCAGAGAGAAGAGCAAGACTCGGAGAGACAAGGAGGGACCGGTAGCGTGGGGAGGGAGACAGAAGGAGGTCACGCGCAGTTTACGGCAGAGATTCTCGGGCTCTGGTGTAAGGGTCAGTTCTGCAGGATCACAAGCAGCAGAGACTCCATCAGGAAATGGGTGTGGGGTCCCACCTTCCACGAGGTCTTCAAGTTCCAAGCTTATGGACTGAAGAAGGCAGCCAAAGTAGACGGGAGACACTCCCTCGGCTCCGGACCCGTCCAGGCACCAGGTGAGATTCTGGCCCCTGCATCCTGAGACAGTATCTCCTGCCCGTGAAGGGAAATCGGGGATGGAGAGAAGGTTGACCTTGCTTCCCTGAATCACAAAGTTTGGTTAGGAGGGTTGTCAGGTGGGTGAGGGCTTAGCCTTACTCAGAATATGCTAAATTCTGAAGCGGTCTCCTCCTCCCTGGCCTGCAGGGATGAACACTATGAAAACTCACAGGCACAGGCTCAGATTCTCTCCTCTAATCCTTGGAGCATCATGTGCTTTGAGCATCCTTGACTCCTCCTTGCCAGTTAGAGAATATTGTCCCAGAAAGTCCACCTGGCTCACCCATGCACAAAGTGGCAAAGCCAAGACATACGGGGTGTCCAACACCAGAACCCTTGATCTAGTTTGCTACAGTCCATTGCTCCAGATCCCCCTGTACCTCCTCCGGGTCTCCCTTTATCCCCTCCCTCTCAGCAGTCTTACTGTCTCTCTGACCTCAGCATTGCATCTCCACCATCCTTGCCAACACCCATCCTGACATGGTGATCTCTCCATTGGCACCATCTGACACCCTGTTGAGTCAACAGAGCTTCTTCATGGCCAGGGCTTCGAATCTCCAGAGTCAACCCTCTCTCCAAACATCACCTTCTTCATAGTCAACCCTCTCTCCAAACCTCACCTTCATCATAGTCTTCTTAAGACTATGGGCTTTGGCGACAGACAACTTCGTGAAAATCCCTGCTCTCCTGCAGGGTGACCTTGGGCAAGCTGCTTAACCTGTTCCTGCCCTTGTCTCTTCATCTTTAAAACCCTGAAAACAGAAGCTGCCACATGCAGCTATTGTGAATATTCAATTAGCTAACACTTAGAAAGCTTAACCCGTAGAGGAGTAGCTGGTCAGTAATAGATGTTCAATGAAATTAGCCAGCGTTGTATATCCAAAACAGTTTGTGAGGCTGTGCCCGTTGGTGGGACGATGAGAGAGCCCCTCCCCTTGAAGACTCACAAGGAACCGCCTGTCCTGTCACTTGCCTGTTTCTCATCCTTGCCTCTGTGAATACAGCACAGCCAGGGATAGGACTTTTAGCTGACTGGCCTGTCTCTGTCTGGGTTCTCAAGCTCTCTGTGGTACTCAGAACAGGTTTCCAAAGCCAGAAACCATCTGATGAATTTCCAGAGGAGCCAGTTGAGATGAGGAATGGAGGCCTCGCGGGCTCCTGCTCGGTCACTCTTAAGCTTTTGCAGTGTTTGCTCCTGCAGGCCAGGGGGGAGGAGACTACCTCAGAATTTTGCATATCCTGAGCAAAGCTAACCCCCGGCCCACCTGCCGCCCCTCCTGCCCGATGCTTCCGAAGGAGCATCCTGCAAGTGTGGAAAGGCTCTCACCCACCCTCCCCAATATGGCAGCCGCGAGTCACACGGGCAGTGTGGCCGAGAAACACAACTCAAGTTGTGTCGAATTTTAATTAATATAGAAGTGAATGGTGGCCATGGCTGCTGGCCAGCCCAGTGACGGGCTCGGCAGGACAAGACCTTATTATGCTTCTGGGGAATATCCAGCTATCCCATGTCCACTTGCCATGGAAACCATTTTCCAGCAGCCTCTCCCTTTGAAAGGCTCACCTTGAGAGCACTGAGTCTTCTACTGGGCTCAGGCACAAACACCACACCATCAACACCATGTGACTTCCTCGGGCTCCAAACCAACAGCACCACCACAGCTTATAGAAAGCATAGATAGGCACAAACGTGTTCAGTGGGAGGGAGGCTTATTTCTAGATCACAAAGCAAGTCCAAAAGCCTGGTGCAGATGGACCTGTGTGCCAGACAGAACAGAACAGAGCTGCTTGGAGCTCTCCAGATCCCACCTACCTGGAACGGCCGATCTAAAGTCAGAAAGACTGAAAGAAGTGGAACGGGGCCTTCAGAATAATTACATGTGGTTAATTGAAAAATGTTAGTCATGTCATATTAGGAGGAAGACAGGGTTAAATTGGTAAAATTTCAATTCACTTAGGCCTTATCTCTTGTTGGAACGAACCAGATGATTAATCCTCAATATTCTTCAGGGATGCAGTGAACAGCAGCAATTAAATTAACAACTACAAAGTTTATGCTCAAAGATTCAAAAATGAAAGAGGGAAACGCTTTAATTTTTCACAAGTTGTTACCTTAATTATCTTCTTATTGCTCTGTCTCTTTTCCCTCATTACAAAAACACACCCCTCAGTATTCACAGATCCTTTAATTTGCTCGAGCACAGTAACAATATAAGAAATGCCACTGGCGATACAAAGCCATAAATCTTACTTTGTGCTTGCTGAGAATAAATCGTTCTGTTGTGCCTAGACTCTGTGTTCATTCTCCGAGTTGCTGACAAATTCCCACCTCCCCGCAAGTCATTGGAGCATCTGTAAACCTTCAGGGAGTTACTTCAATACCTTGAACCTCCAAATTCTGTAGAACAGGCTGAATCTTAATTGATCAGGTTAATGAAGTACCATAAGGAAACAGAACAGTGTGGGAATTAGGGAAATAAACCAAAACTCAGTTTGAAATTTCTCTTGCTCACACACTGTAGGGTCATTAAAATGAGCAGAGAAGATCCCATATTACAAACACAAACCCTTAAAATTCTCTTTATTTTTTTTTGTCCTCAGGATGCTATCCCTGCATTGTAGCAGAGAAATCCAACTATGTGAAGATCAGATAATTCATCTCCCTTGGAATGCAGCTAATCAAAATTGAAAAAAAGATAAATCCAACAGCAGCCACCATAAAGCAAGAGAATGCTGCTTCATGGTGATTTAACAGGTCCCCTGACATATGTGCATGAAAATGGTAACGATCACAAACACTATCTGCATGTCACGTATTCCTTTAACTCAGAAGCCCATTTGCAAATTTTGCACCACACACAAACCGTGTAGATGGTAATGACCACACAACCAGAAAGCGGTTTGAAGAGTGGGGATTTCTAAGTCGGTTCTGCAGGTGTGAACAGAGGCAGCCATCCTTTCCTTTCCTTCGTAGAAGATCATTTTCAGGCCAGATGGGGGTTGGGAATCAATGATTTAATTAAGAAAATGGACCAGCCATTTGGAAACTGAATGAAATGAACAACAAAGCCACCACAGAAGCCCGGGCTGAGCCAACATCACAACAAAACGACGGTGAATGCAAGCTGGGAACGCAAGGGAACGTATCAATGATTGAATGTGAGCATCCTTGGTGCCTGGAGAAGTAATCACCCGCACTGTAGATCCTCTCGGAGTGATGTCAGAGTCTCTGGCAGTTATGGATACCAGGGCAGCGGCATCCTTTAGTCTACTTTCTGAATTTCCAAAGTTTCCCAGCCAAATGCCATCTCTCCGGAGAATCCTCACAACGAATTATTAGCCTGGCGCTATTGATCATCACCCAAATGGCAAAAATTTCAATAAATTTCATCTGGACCTTTACTGAAACCTCGAAAATGCATTACACCCCCTCTGCTGACCACCGTTTTTACGATCGCTATTGTATTTGCAGGGCAGTCAATTTTATACAGCATAACAAACTGCCAAGTGCTAACGTGATTCCCTCCATTACTAAGTCCATGTATTAAATTTAGTGAAGCACAATATCAGACTTCAAATATTGCAAGGCTTCAAATTGAACGCCGCGGAGCCTAATGTTATCAACCTGACAAATACACTGACATATTAAGTAGCAGATCATGTATTCATATTTGGAACTGATGTTGGTTTTCTGTTTAGCTGTATATTTTTTGTATTAGCCATGATATTTCAAGATACACAGCGTGCTTTGGAGGGGACTGGCGGGCAAGAAGCTGCATCGACCATTATTTTTCTTTCACGGCAGGACTATGATTACTTTTCTTAATGATGTGCTGGTATCGGTCTAATGAAAATATAAGCATGGCTCAGAAAAATGTTATTTTGAAAGGAAGCAGTTTTTTTCTTTTCGTTTGCCCTCCAACAATGTAAATAATCTTCAAAATAATATTTTTTTAAGTCCAGGAATGAAACGGAAGGTTTCTTTGGTATTGTTCATCTGTGAGTCCAGACAGAGAGACAAGTGTTCTGTTCTCCCTTCTCTGTCGTCATGACGTCTCTGGCAGTCACAACCATAGTTTTCAAAATTATTGAAAATCCTTTAAAAATCTTGCCTTTATTCTGATGCTCCTCAACCATCCAAACAACCTCTCTTTCGTGAAGAACATGAGAACCACTTGGATCTTAACTCAGTCTTTTCATCCCACATTGGAATTTACAGATTCACTGAAACTACAATCAAAAAGTCAAACATCTAATCCAATGGCCAAAATGTGTCTAGTTTACTCTTCATGCTTTACAGATAAAACAATAGTTTTGTCCCAAATTGCATTTCTCTCATGACACTGAATATGGTTTTTTAAGCTGGATGTCCTTTCTTCTGCAGCAGCCAAACCTTGCCAATATGATATTAGACAGTCTTCTAGAATTAGCAACTGCCATTACCAACATTCAAATCATCATATCAAAAGAGAATTTTAAGAATACCGGGGTCACTGCTGCGAGTTAAGAAAACATCAGGGCACAGGAGAACTAAAGGGTTTATTTTCTGACTCTAGTCTAGAAATTCATCAGAATCACAAAAAAAGCATTTTGTGAAAAATGGAGAGTCCAACATAAAATCAAGAACAAAACAAAACAAAACAAAAAAAGTGGAGACTTTAGGGCTCACCCCAAGGTTCTCATCTGCAATGTTTTGAGTGAGGCTCTGGCGTTCAGATGTCTCACAGGCAGCCAAAGAGATTCCAATGATCTGTTCATCTTTTAGACAACAGCCCCGCGAGCTTGTGTTCTCAACAGACATTTTATTCAAGGGGTGAATCCAGGGGGTCACCCTCAGGGTCTTCACTGGTAAGGAGCCTGGTGTTGGTAATTTTTTTTATGGTGATAAAAACCACATAACATAAAATGTCGCAGTTTGACCATTTTCAAGTGCAGCTGCAGTAATGCCGACTACAGGGAACTTGCTGTGCCCAGATCCGGCAAGTCTGTTTGCACGTTGGAAACTGTCCCTGTGAAATGACACCTCTTCCTACTGCCTCCCCAGGCCTGGCGGCCCTGCTCCTGCTTGCTGTGACTGACTCCTTCAAGAACTTCATGAAAGCAACATCTGTCTTTTTCTTGATGGGCTTATTTCAATTAGGCTCATGTCCTCAAGTTTCATCAATGCTGCAGCCTGTGGCTGAATTTCCTTCTTTTTTAAAGACTGAGTAATACTCCATAGGAGGTGTTCTCATGCCTCGCTTAAGCAGGGCGGGGGGGGGCACGCAGAGAAAGGCCTCACTCTGTGATTTTGCCATAGTGCCAATGCCACAGAGCATAGTCCACCCGCCCACATGGCTAGGGTTACCCTGCATGGGGCTGGACAGTTCGGTCCACCAGGACAACTGCCCCCCATGTGCCCCCTTGATGCCCACACTCAGCCAGGTGGAGCCGGCTTTGCACATGCCTCCTGAGCTCACCTGTTCTCCAGGGTCACTCAGGTGCTTCTGCCTCCTGGCTGTGTGAATGATGCTGCTATAAAAAGGAGAAAGTTGGCCATGGTATTTTTAAAGCTGCTCAGGTGGTTTCAGATCCGGGTCTCACATGGGAAGATGCTGCATGTGCTCTATTCACTGGGAAAGACAGAAGCATTTCCATTAACTCTAGAAGGCAGCTGTGACCCTCTGAAAGCCATGCCATTTGGAAGCTGGGAAAATGGGAAAATTTAGATTTCATGTGTCCCAGTGTTCACAGCGCCATTAACAGACCCCCTGAAGCTCCTTCCAAGTGTCTGAGGGGCTGATTTATACTAGAGCCGCTGGGCACATTGGCGGGGATGCTTGGCTGTCGGCCTGGAAGAGGAGACTCTGCAGGTGGATGCCCAGCTCCCAGGCCAGGCGGGAGTGGATGGGTAGGGCCACAGGACAGAGTGCGGCGTGTTCGGAGTCTGAGGGGCCTGCTCACATCTCAGGCCCAATCACCTCCCGCCTGATTGCTTCATGAGCACCTTCAAGTTGCCTTTGCATCAGTCTCCTTGACTAGAGAATGGAGGACATGAGGGCTACTTGACAGAGAGAAGGCCACAGTGGCCGACTGCCCCAGACACTGAACCAGCACTCTTTGAGCAGAAGCTATTGTTCTGATGCTAAAAAGGGTAATTTAAAGTCATGAGCTTCTAATCTTTAAAATGCCCATCTAATTAGAAGTGAAAGAATTGGTCACTCTCATTTGCAGGCAGTGTCTTCTCCACCGAGGGCCAGTCTCAAAACGGGGTGCAGTTCTTGCCCAGTGCTGTCCTGAACTCCTCTCACTGATGATGCCCAGCACTGGTTATCAGTGAAGCCAGAAGACTGGCATCATCCTGATTTCACTCCAGCTTTCTCCTATTCTTCCACAAGCGTTGACAAAATTCAAGCACGATATTCAAAGGGAAGAATGTTGCCAAGGATGGGCTTCCAGAACATTGCATGTTTTTGGTTTAAATCAATCACATATTTACAAGGAATGAGCACTGGGAATGTCATTGGCTGTAAAATCTGTGTCTCTATCTAGATCCTGCATATTCTTAGCAGTGCATGTTATTTCTCCATTGGCTAACGACCATTCAAAATACACTTACTAGGAGCAACATGGCGGCGAGGAGACGCTGCGAGTAAGATCTCCCATTAAAAAAGTTAATAGGGAGGAAAAGCGGCAGGTCCCAGTGAGAACTGGGACACGGAAGATAAACGGACGACTCCAGCAAACTGCCCTAAGAAGAAAGTTGCCATAAAAGAGGACGAGAAGGGAGGGAAGCGCAGAACCCTGCTCCCCTCCCCCGCCCACAAAGTCGGCACTCTCCGACCAGCAGAGAGGAGGGAAACAACAAACCACAACGGCCCACAAGAAAAACGGACACAGCAAGCGGGACTGTGAGTGGGAAAGGAACTATTGCAGCCACCACACCCCGTGAACGGGAGCTGAGGCGAACCCTGCAGGATCCGCCGCGGAGGTGAGCTCCAGAAAGAGAGCCCCGCCCCCCAGGAGGAGACCAGCACCAGCACACAGCCCCGGCCGCCCGGTAAGCTTGCGCGGAAAGTGGCGCGGATCCAGACCGGATCGCAGCTGCCCAGGTCCCCGCGCCTGCGACCTAGGCTTGCGGGGAGACGGCGGAGGCCCTCCCTGAGTGAGCAGGAACAAGGCGCCCAGGCAGGGGAGCGGGATTCAAAAGGCGCCATTCCCGCGCCACTGATCTGGGCTACAGCCCGTGTCCTGGAACTGAGGGCTTTGGAACTGAGACCCGGGACACGAAATTAGGGGCGTGGGTTCCCCACGACGGTGGGGCACAAGGCAGACACAGCACCCCAAAGCCGTTGAGGTGTACCCTACCATCCCCGCTCTGCTCCCTGTCCCACGGGGTGGAAAATCAGCTCCCCAAGGGCTCTAGGAGAGATCTCTGGCGCCACCTAGCGACTTGACCCCAGCACAGGCTCCTGAAGGAGCTAGTGGCCAGCTGGGGAGTTAGCCCACACCTGGCTCCTTCCCAACAAGTAGTCTGAGCCCACAGGGAGAGCGAGCACCCACAGCAGGGGCAGACCAGGCGCGCAGAAGAGTGTGCCTGAGACCAGACGCGCAGGGAGTGTGTCCCACATCACCATTTTAGAACAGGGACATTTCTTCAGTAAAGACTACCTGCAGAAGGCTTCCTCAGGAGCCAGAGGTGAGCGGGGGAAGTTCGCCCACGCCAGACCCCCTCTGGCCTGCAGTCCAAGCCCAGAGGGGAGCAGGAACCACCGCCGGGGCAGACCAGGCGCACAGGGGAGTGTGTCCCCACATCGGCATTTTAGAACAGGGACCTTTCTCCATTAAAGCTGCTTGAAACTGACAGATGACTCCTGGAAGAACCAGAGGGGAACAGAGAAGCCCACCCAAGATGCCGGCCAGTCCCAACAACACAGTGTCCCAACGCATACGGCAAATTAGAAAACAGACAGTAGGGAGGAGAAGAACCACACGCAACCTAGCAACTCTCCAGAGAAAAAGCACACCACAAAAAGAAAGCCAGCCCCCAGATTGCAAAAGACAATAACTTGGAAGAATTTCTGAGCCTTCCAGAAAGAGAATTTAAAATGCCGTGATTAAAAAACTGACAGAAGTCATAAAGGAAAACAACGATAAGGGAAAAATAATCAACGATCAGAAGACAATTGAGTCCCTAGAGAGGGAAAACATGGTCAGAAGAAAGAAATTGAGTCCCTAAAGAGGGAAGTAAAAGAAATGCAGGAGATCAAAGAATTAATGGAAGAACGAAAGAATTCTGGGAAAAGCAATGAAAGCAGAAAGATGAAATGGAAGAACGAATAAGTAATCTTGAAGACACAGAAATAAAAAGAACCAAAACAGAAAAGGAAAGAGAAGTACGAAGGAAAAAGAACGAAGAAAGACTTCGGGAACTATCTGACTCCATGAGGAAAGGAAATATAAGAGTTATAGGAATACCAGAAGGAGAGGAGAGAGATGTAGGAACAGAGAAAATATTCAAAGAGATAATTGAAGAGAACTTCCCAACTGTGAAGAAGGAGCTGAAAATTGATATACAAGAAGCAAGAAGAACACCAAACTTCCACGATGAAAGGAAAAATACAGCAAGACACATAATAGTAAAGCTCCCAAGAACCCAGGACAAGGAAAAAATAATGAAGCTGGCAAGAGGGAAAGAAACAGATAACATTCAAAGGAAAAACCAATCAGGCTGACATCAGACTTCTCCGAAGGAAAAACACTACGGGCAAGGAGAGAGTGGAGGGACATAGTCAACAGACTCCAAGAAAACAGATGCCAACCAAGAATACTCTATCCCGCAAAGCTCTCCTTACTCTTTGAAGAACGAATATGGACCTTCCCCAGACAAACAGAAACTCCGGAATGTTTGCAACTAAACCCCCACTCCAAAAAATACTACAAGGAGTCCTAAAGCCAGAACCTCAGGGGACGATAACAATGAAAGAAGGCCAAAAAAAAAAAAAAGTTATTAAAAGAATAATAAATAAAATCAAAGGAAAGACAAACACAATGGCAAATACAGATGTTAACATATCAATATAACTCTAAATGTAAATGGACTAAACTCTTCAATAAAAAGACACGAGTGGCAGCCTGGATTAAGAAACAAAACCAACCTTTTGCTGTCTCCAGGAAACACATTTAGCTACAAAGATAAAAATAGGCTCAAAGTTAAAGGATGGGGAAAACAATCCTACAAGCAAATGGACCAAAAAAGAAGCCAGGAACAGCTATACTTTATATCAGATAAAACAGATTT
>NW_023601185.1:0-22278 GCF_014898055.3 Talpa occidentalis
TGGGGGCTCTAAAAGAAAGTGCTTTCTTCATGGTCTTCACTACTGGTCCAACCAAGAAAGGACTTGCCTTGCAAAAAGCCCTAACTCCATCAATATGTTCTCCAAGTTGGAACAAAAAATATTTGGAAAGCCAATTTAATAATGATCCCTTGTAACCATCCTATTGCCCACTGGGTCATAGAATATAATGATTGAAGTGACAGGATTTTGAATAACAATACAAGTAAAGGGCTGTCTAAAGCTACTTCTATTACATATCTTGGATTGCTGTACCTTAGGAGAAGACAAAAGGGGGTGGGTGGTGGTAGAAAGATCATTTCCCACATACGGTCAATAGATGGAATTCCTCTCCTCCCCACTAGAAGGAAGGGAAATTACCCACCTGTCACCTTGTATCTGTAGAATTTATCTCTACACAAACCTGTCTCAAAGGTCCCTCTTGATAGCAGGAGCATCCTGTCTATCAAGTTAGCAGGTCTTAGCTTCTACTAACTCTGTTGAGGGCCCACTTCTCTCTTGTGTCTTCTCTCTACTTTATGAAGCCTCATCCCAAGAAGACACATAGGCTTCCATTTTCATAAACCCTTTCTGGGTGAATCTCAGCAGTTTGATATAAAGAATCTGATAAAACCATCTGGGTAAGGGCCTCCCCAGTGGCGCAGAGGTTGAGCACTGGGTTGCAAAGCTTCCCCAGCCTCTGCGGCGCCAGTTCGATCCCCGGCTGCTCCCGGCCACAGGAGGAGGGTCCCGCATGGCATGCAGACCTCTCCTGCCACCCGCTGCTCCCCTCAGCAGTGTATTTCATCGGTCTGCCTGCTCTGCTCCCCGCTCTGGCTCTGGTGAATTCTCTCACCCTCCCGCGCTTCTGACTGTACCCAGGGCTTGTATAAATAAATAAATAAATAAATCTTAAAAAAAAATGCAGACTTCAAAAAAATTTTATAATTAAAAAAAATAACCCCATTCAGGGTAATTTTGTGGGCTACACATTGGGTGCTACTAACTAGAGAGCATATAGTTCCCCTGATTTTAACAATAGTTCCTAAACAGATAAAATTAATGCCCTCCAGATAAGTGTATCCTTTGCTACAATTCAGAAAAAAATTTCAGAAAAAGAGACCTTTTCCAGTTAACCAGTTCACAAAAATAATTTGAGATATATGACAAAGATGTCAATAAAAATCAATACTACTCTTGGTGAGATGAGGCATCTAAATAAAAAAGGAAAAATCTAAACATATATTTTACGGTAAAAATAATTTTAAAAAGTGCAAGACCTTACATTGATTCACTTTGGAGAAAGCAGTTTTACCTTTTACATCAGTATGAAATGGAATTAAAAATATAGAATTAAAGTAATATTTCCTCGCTCCCTCCCTTGTCCATTTGACAAAGCTCAGTTTTGTGTCTGTTCCCTTATGAGAAGAAACCTGATGTTCAAGATCACTCACATTACATGCATTTGGAATTTAAATGTTACTGAGTCACCATACTTCAAAATAGCTTTAAGATAACAAAGGGCATTTACCTGCAAGATAAGAAGAACCAGGAAATAGAAATTGGCTGCTCTCTTGAACTGCTCAAACAAATTCATTGGTAGAAAGGTAAACGCATTGTACTTGTATGTTTTAATTGCATTATTCTGTTGGGAAAAAAGTAAGAAAGTCATTTCTAACGCTGCTACACATTCATCACAGTTGTCTGCCCAGCTGCAAAAATCACAAACCTATGGCCCTCAGCACCACAGGGAGATAATTTGTCATTCAGAAGGACAGTGAGACTTCCTTTAAGCGCTTAATTCTAACCAGACCTCAAAATGACTCCTGAGAGGCTTATGTCACAGAGCATAACAAGACGAAGACACTTCACACTTTGCCGGACAGGGCCTGGTGGCAAATCCCACTGTGACCACCTGGATCCTGTGTCATGATTTCCTGACTTTGCAAAGTCTTAGAAAATGGGGCAAAGGTGCAGGCAGCATGGGCAGGCAGAGCAGGAAAAGGAAGACTCAGTTAAGGAGGATGGAGGTTACTGTGTAAGGAAGAGTATGGCTGAGCTGTGTGCCATTGTATGGCTGAGCTGTGCGCCTCGGAGGACATGCTGCGGCCCTAACCCATCTGGGGTGTCATCTCATTTGGAAACAGGGTCTTTGCAGATGCAATCAGCATCCAGAGGTAAAAGTTAGAGTGAAGTCGTACTAGAGACTTCATTTTAGAAATGGAAAGTTGTGCTAGAAGAGGAAAGCTGGTGTACAGATAGAGACACAGAAATGCCATGTGAAGATGGGGCAGTGGCCGGAGAGGGGGGTCCATTAGCTGAGGACACCAAGGATTGCGGCCATCACCAGAAGTGGAGGGAGACTTGGAAAAGATCCTCCCGCAGATCCTCTTAAAGGAACCAGGCCTCTGATACCTGGAGCGCTGGGATTTCTGTCCCCTAAACTGTAAAAGAATAAATTTCTATTGTCAAAACCACCAGGCTGGTGGTATGACTAAACTAGTAGACACTGACACTGGAGCCCACACTTCTCAGGTGCTCTTTATCATATTTCAAAGGTTAAAGAATTTTAAAGGTGGAAATATCTTCAAAGTCTCTGAATCATCACAGGAGAGGAGGGGAGGTAAGTTACTAAATAGAAAGCTCTATCACATTATTCTATATTCTTTCACAAAACATTTTTAAAGCGAATTTTGCACATACATAGGGAAATTTTCAGTCTACATATTTTTGTTCCAATCATTCCTACACATTCTCAGCATAAATTTATGTGATGAATAAAAATGATATTCCAGAGACTTATCAACGGTTATCACTGGGCCTGAGGCAGGAGTTACCTAGACAGCGGGAGTAGCATGAAGCGAGAAAGCATGATGGCTACTGGGTCTTAATTGGCTTCTAACAAAACGAAACTTAAGAAGTTAAACTCAACTTACCGCATATTTGCTCTCCTTAAGACACAAAAACTTTGTGTTCATAAAATCAGGTTGTTCATGGAAGCTTCGATCATTTGCTTTGACTTGCCATGTACAATCTTTAGAAAGAAGAGAAGGAAATACAAATCAAAACCCCAATGAGGTATCACACCCACAAGAATGTCTGTTATCAAAAGGACAAGAAACAGGGGCCTCCCTGGTGGCGCAGCAGTTGAACGCTGGGTTGCGAAGCTGCCCACAGCCTCTGCAGCGCCAGTTCGATCCCCAGCCACTGGACAAGGGTCCCACATGGCGTGCAGACCTCTCCTGCCGCCCGCTGCTCCCCTCAGCAGTGTGCTTCATCACTCTGCCTGTTCTACTCTCTGCTCTGTCTCTGGTGAATTCTCTCACCCTCCCGTGCCTCTGACTGTACCCAGTGCTTGTATAAATAAACAAATAAACAAACAAACAAACAAATAAATCTTTTAAAAAAAAAGGGCAAGAAACAATAAGGATTGTGGGGGATGTGGAAAAAAGGGGAACCCTCATCTATTGTTGGTGGGAAAGTAAATTGGTGCAACCACTGTGGAAAACAGCATGGAGGTGCCTCAAAAACTTAAAAATAGAACTACCTTACGATGCAGGTATATCTTCTGGATAATTATTCGAAGAGCTCAAAAATTTTGATTTGCAGAGATATATGCAACCCCCACATTCACAAGACTACTCAGAATACCAGGAGCTGGAAACAACCTCAATGCCCATCAACAGATGAGTGGATAAAGAAGACACGGGGTCTAGACACAATGGGAGATCACTCATCTGTTACAACAGATGACATCCTGCCACCTGCAACAACAGGTATAGAGCTGAAGGGTATTATGCTAAGTGAAATATGTCAGATGGTAAAGGCAAGCACCCTGTGATTTCACTCACATGTGGTAGACAAAGAGATAACAGAGCAAAAATAAAACCTTTAGGCCAGAGTGATAACAGCGGTTGCCAGAAGAGAAGGGGAAGAGGGGCTGGATAATTGGGTAAAAGGGATTAGAGGCTGGTGAGGGGTGAGAACTAGTCTTCTGGTGAAGAATATAAGGTCGTGTATGCAGGTGTTCATTTATAAGTCCATACACCTGGATAAGAACAAAGAAAAAGAAAAAAGAAAAAATTGGGCAGAAAATAAGCATGCTGCTGTGGGTTGAATTATGTGCCCTAAGATTCATCTGATAAAGGTGTGACTCTACTCTGTACCCCCAAATGTGACCTAATTAGGAAAGAGAGTGATCGTACATATAATCAAGTAAAAGGAGATCATTGGCAGGAACCTTAATCCCATATGACTTGTGTTCCAGACCCCCCCAGAAGTGCTTGCCAGTGAGCCGACCTGGGAGGGTCACTCACAAGTACATGGTCAGCCTTTCACGTGACCCCAGTCTTGGGCTGCGCTGGGTCTCCCAAGCAGGAAGGCACACCCACTCAGCTGCTACAAAGCCCGGGTGAGGGTGTCATACATTTGGAAAGAGGGTAAGACAGCACCTCTTCAGCTCTAGTTTCCCCAATGACTTGCACGTTTGAAAATCACAGACACCTATTAGTACATTTTAAAATGCTGTGCTAGATCCTTTTCTAGTTCATAAGTGTGATGATTGGGTGTTCACGCGGCTGTGTGAGATGTGTCTCCCTTAAACCTTGTTACGACGTCGACACATTACCCTTCTGACGTGTAAAAAAAAATAAAATAAATAAAACACTGTGCTAAATTTAGCACCTACCTTTCAGAAAGGCAGCAAAATAGCACACAGAGAGATTTATCTTTTTGATCAAATATTTTTAAAGTACCCACTTGGAGTAGAGAACTTTACTAGATACTTGAACCACAAGGTTAATTTACAGACAAAGTAGGAAACTTGCACCATTTTCTAGAATGGAAATATTCACAGAGAGGAAAAATAATATATGAGCAGCAAATGTACCTTTGCTCTATGGACCTTTGATTAAAAGTTTTCCAGAAAAATAGCAAAGAACAGGATTGGGCTTAGTATAGCGGGCAATCCCTGAGATGTGTTTACCACCAGCCAGCTCAAAAAATCGACCAAGCCTGCTAAACTGTATCTACTGCATCTAAATCTCCCTTGGGCCTCCCTGGTGGTGCAAGGGGTTAAGCACAGCACTGTGAAGCTATCAACTGTTGTGCCCAACCTCGACCAGCGCAGCCCTCAAGGACACACAGACAGCCGATGCAAGAACAAAAATGAGTTTATTATGGGCCAGTTGGTTGACGTTGGGCACAACATCAACAACCTCTGCAGCACGAGTTCAATCCCCAGCCAGGGAGCTACCCATATGGTGTAAGCAGATCTCTCCTGTCTCACCCGCTGCTCCCCTCAGCAGTGTATTTCAGTCCATCTGCCTGTTCTCTTTCCCATTCTGTCTCTGGTTAAACCTCTCACCCCCTGCACCTCTGGCCTGTACCCCAGTTCTTGTATGCATAAATAAAATCTTTTTTTTTTTTTTTTTAAATATATCTCCCAGGGTTCCCATCACCAGCACCATCTGGGAAAGGTCAGTTTCGCAAGTCCCTCATCCCCTGGTGGCTGGATCTGAGCTCTTCCTTACTGACACCCCAGACACCCTCAAGCTGCACTGGTTTGGTACAAACTGCCGCAAACCACTGGAGTAAAAAGATCAAAAGCATAACATCCAACAGAAAAAACAACCAGAGAGAGATGAGTAAAGAACAGGAAGCAAGCTGAGGGAATTCAAATGTCACTTAAATATGTGTATGGATATTCAAGTTCATACACAAAGAAGTTCAATTCTTCAGTGAGGTGCTGATTTTATCCTGATTGTGACATATGGGCAGGAAGTAAAGAATTTGATGACAGGCCAGGTTGGAAGAGGAACAGGCCTTCTTTTGTGGTCTCTGCAGAGAGCAATTGGATTACTGTTGTCAAATGGACACGCAGAAGGGGCAATCCTGCAATCCTACTTCTAGGAACTTACCTACCCCTTGTGTATAGTCACTCACAGAAGAAATGACCTTCCTCAGGGTTATTCAATGCAGCCCTGTTTATCAGAAAGATTAGAAAACACCTAAATGCCCCTGAGCAGCTGGTTAAATATCCACACAAAGAAAGCCACACAGGCCACCAGAAGAATGAGGAGATCTCCAAGCTCCACTAAGGAGCAAAAGCAGAGGGTGTCTCCCTTGCGGGGCTGTCAGCTGGGAGAGACAGAGTGAGCGCACCTCGGTGATGCCGCCGTGTGCACGCACTTGCGCGTGTGTTTGTGTATCTAAGGCACATAAGTCAATAGTTTGCAAGTGTTCTTTACACACAGGAGTGCACGGATATTTTTGAGAAACAAGCAGCAACAGATCTGAGGGGCAGAAGAGGCAGGGAAAGACTTCATTTTCCTCTGTAGTCTTTAATAATTAGATCTATTTGCATGTTATTTTAAAAATACTTGCAATTCAATTCCTCCCCTTTACAAGTTTATACATAAAATAGATATGTTGATTGATTTCCTTCTCGTCATTGTACCATTATATTTAGTATTTTTAAAAATATTATTCTAAAAAATAATTATTCTAAAGCAGGGGAAGACAGAGAAGACAGGTAAAGATGGAAATCTACAAAGCATAGCAGGGAAGCACACCTGCCTGCACCAATATGAGTAAGTCTTAAAAATGCCTTTGAGGGCCTCCCTGGTGGTGCAAGGGGTTAAGCAGTGCACCATGAAGTGATACAAAGACTCTGCAGCACAAGTTCCATCCCCGGCTAGCCAGGGAGCTACCCACATGGCACAGCAGAACTCTCCTGTCTCGCCTGCTGCTCCTCTCAGCAGTGGTTTCAATCAGTCTGCCTGTTCTGTTCCCTACTGTCTCTGGTGAATCCTCTCACCCCCCGCATCTCTGGCCTGCACCCCAGCTCTTGTATACATAAATAAATCTTTAAAAAAAATGCCTTTGAATAAAGTCAAACACCAGTTCATTCCAATCCAAATTATTCCAAATGCACAACTCCATTTATACACATTGTTTGAAAACATGTAAAACTAAACTACAGTATTTAGGAATATATATTTAGGTGCTAAAACTATAAAAAAATAAGTCAAGGGTGTCATTATCATAAAAATGAGGATGAGGTTACCTCGGAGGAGGGAGAGAAAAAAGGTGGATAATGACTATGGAGGGATGAGCTGGGACACTGGCTGGCCTGGGGGTGGGGAGGAGCTCCATGTGTGTTCACGTGACAACTCTGTGTTGAGTTATGTACTTGGCACCATGCACTTTTGCATTTTTAAATACAGCAATATTAGTAAATCAAAAAGGAGCAAGAATTTTTTTTAAAAAATGTAGTAATATGGCCTCCCTGATGACACAAGGGGTTGAGCACCGCACTATGAAGCAATCCGCAGCCTCTGCAGCATGAGTTCCATCCCTGGCCAGGAAGCAGTCCACATGGCGCAGCAGACCTCTCCTGCCTCACCTGCTGCTCCCCTCAGCAGTGTATTTCAGTCGGTCTGCCTGTTCTGTTCCCCACTCTGTCTCTGGTGAATCCTCTCTCTCTCTCTCTCTCTCACACGCATCTCTGACCTGTACCCCAACTCTTGTATGCATAAATGGGTGAATCTTCAAAAAAAAAAAGTAGTAATAAAAGGTTAATAGTTCAGGATGCTAATGACCACAGAAAAATTCTGCTTAAGTGAATGAAAAGCAGAGATCTTCCAAGCCAAGTTCTTCTTTGGGGCTCTGGTTGGAAGTGGCCTGGAAGGGAGTCAGTGGGAGCAGGAGGTATACAACGAGCAGAAGTGCCTTATGGCTGTCACCCCTGCTGTTAGGAGGAGTCTGCACATATCGGTACATATTGGTCACTAAGCCATGTGTCCAGGGCCCTCCTGCTCTAACCTGGGCCCAGAAATTCAACAACCTTATAAGGAGTTGGACACTAGGCAAGATTTAGCAACCATATCATCATCTGCTGGTGTCGTGGATTCCAGTTTTCCTAGATTAGACCCAATCTCCACCTATACTCATAAGCCAGGAGCAGAAGAGGCTTCTCTAAGGAGGGTAGAAAGGAGCCAGCCACAGGGAAGGGGCTGGCTGCCCCAGGGAGTGGGAAGAATAGCTGAAAAGCTGTGGGGGAGGGAAAGGCTTTCGGGACTAGGAGCAACAGCAGGACAGGGTCGATGGTGCAAGGAAAGGCTTCGAGCCACAGCAGCCAACCAGGAGAGAAGGGAAAGTTCTGACCACCTGGGCCTGAGAGCCCAGAGAAGCTGGAATCAGACCCCCGTGCAGGACAGCTTACAACGACAACAGGATGAAAGGTGCACGCCTGGCCACAGAGGCTGAAGTGGGAGGAGCCCGTTACACACCTGGCCAGGTTGTCGTCAACCTAAATGCTTTCATTTCTCCCAGAAGCCTTCAGGAGAGCATCCATGCTTGCCAGAGTGGCCAAAGCCTCCACCTCCTCATCTCCAAGAAGGACCTGCAGTTACCTGAACCCTCAGCTTCTTGGAGTTTTCCTCCATTCTGTGTCACCTGCAATGTGGGCTCCCGAAACCACCTGGGTTAAGTTACCTCTCATCCTTACTCATGACTCAGCTCAAGTGTCATTCCCTCCAGGAAGCCTTCCTCGACCTGGGCAGGTCACTGAGTCACTCTCCCTGCCCCCCCACTGACCGATCTGTTGAAGCACTCCCATGTGTTCAGTCACAAATGCCCACCGAGCCTCCACAACAGGCCAGGGACAGAACCTGGTGCCCAACACCAGCTGGAATAAGGCAGATTGGACCCCGGGGACCTTGAGGAACTACAGATTAGCCGGAAGATGACAAGATATGTTAAATTGCTCAGTTTTTAAATTATACTGTGAGAGGTTGGAAGGAGGTAAGCAGAGCACACACTAATCCTGCCTTCTCACATCTTCATCCTCCAGGCTTAATCTCCAGAGGAATGCCACCTGCCCTCCGGCCACAGAACCTCAGTGTGGGGCCCCTCCTCGGACCCTCCTGCTGCTCCTCTCTCCAGATTTCCTCCTCCTCACCTGTCATTGGCAGCTCACGGGAAGCCTTCCCAGGCCCTGTCCTGGGCAGACTCCTTCAGGGCTCTTGGACCAGAACTACAGACCATCCAGTAAAAGACCAAGCTGTTTGGGGACAGCTCTGCTTTTTCCCTGGGTTTTATCGGTGCATGGGGGAACTTTTTCATAATACAGTTTTCTTTTCTTTTTTTTTAATATCTATTTATTTATGCATACAAGAGCTGGGGTACAGGCCAGAGATGTGGGGGGGTGAGAGGATCCACCAAAGACAGAGTGCGGAACAGAACAGGCAGACTGACTGAAATACACTCTGAGGGGAGCAGTGGGCGAGTCAGGAGAGATCTGCTGCGCATGCGGGCTACTCCCTGGCCGGCCGGGGATAGAACTCATGCAGCAGAGGCTGCAGACTGCCCCATAGTGCTGTTCTTAACCCCTTGCACCACCAGGGAGGCCCTCATAATACAATTTTCTAACTTCTGTATCGGAAAGGACTTATGGCTTGACTTCCTGCAGGTGTGCAGAACTATCTGAGACCCAGTGTAAGGTTCTACCCGAGAAACCACTGAGGCACAGGAAAGCACGAGTGTTCACAGGTATGCAAAAAAAGAGAAGACGGGAAAAGACCGCATGAGTAGGAAAGACTGACAAGGAGGCAGAGGTAGGGATGACACTGAGTCACCAAAAACCTCCTCAGTATGTGGACAAATGCATTGCTGGGAAAACCAACTGTGCTTTACCCATTCATCTCTCTACCCAGCCGTGGTCGTTGGCTTTGGGGTAGAAGAGGCGGTGACACTGCAGCCTCAGCTTGGGAAGACCAGGAGAATCTGAATACTCCAGAGAGAAGTGGAGGGGTGAAGAAGATCTGATGATGGAGTGATGGGAGTAGGGATGAAGGTACATTTGATGTGGAAGCTATTAAGGGAAGAACTATGGGGAGCGGGTAATGACCTTGAATATTTATGGGGCATTTATTGCCCACCTGAAACTGCTCTCAGGTGAGGGTGAAGGTGGCCTGATTAACCCTCACAAGCACCCAGTGAAGTAGGTACTAACATTAAGCCCATTTTACAAGTGGGGATATTGAGGCAGAATCAGGAAGTCCCTTAACATCACGCAGCTAGAAATGGAGTCACCAGGGCTGAAACCCACAGGTCAACACCCATCCTTCTCCCTTTCCACCACCACGCTCTGCCTGAGTCACCCAGAGATGAGGTTCGGGAAGCAGATTAAAGGGGATATGCTTGCCAACAGCGGCCTGTGTGGTGCTGCCGGGAATGCGAACATTTAAAGCGTGGAAGGAAAAGAAGCCAGGAGTAAGGAGAAGCAGGAGCTGGGACGGGGAGGCCAGCATTTCCTGAAGTGGTTAAAAAGGTCAAGCAGGGCCTCCCTGGTGGCGCATGGGGTTAAGACACAACCTCTGAAGCTGTCCGCACTCTGCAGCATGAATTCGATCCCCAGCCGGCCAGGAAGATACCCACATGGCGCAGCAGACCTCTCCTGACTCGCCCGCTGCTCCCCTCAGCAGTGTACTTCAGTAGATATGCCTGTTCTGTTCTGCACTCTGTCTCTGGTGAATTCTCTCACCCCCCACACCTCTGGCCTGTACCCCAGTTCTTGAATGCATAAATAAATAAATCTTAAAAAGAAAAAAAAAAGGTCAAGCACTTCAGAGAAAAAAGGGAGGAAGATGGTTGAGAAAAAGCTCCCTGGATTTGGCACCAGGCTTCTTGGTGACCTTTACAAAAGCATGGGGATCCCCAGGGGGTAGGAGCGCCCAGGGAGGGGAAACCCAGTGGGACAAGAGGACCGGGTAGAAAGAGAAACTGTTTCCAGAACCTTGGTCATAAGAGCAAGAGCTCAGACACTGGCCCAAGGTAGTTAAGTGGGATTCGGCTGTCAGACAAGGAAGCCATGTGTCTGCCCGGCAGCCTGAGTTCATCCATAGAGCAATGTCACCAAGGAGACAGGAGACAGTTTCCTCACTTCATCTTGCGGCTCAGAAGAGCAAGGCAGTTTGCACCAATCTGGGGACCCTTTTCAGAACACTAAATCCTTCACCTCTAAGCAGGTTCCTGAATGATGCAGACTTACCCAAGGAGTTGAACTACGAGGAGACTGGAAGGGCAAGCTAAAACACATGAACAACACAGCACACACCAACCAATCCAGCATTTCAGAGCCAAGGAATTTAAGGAGCCTAAATGCAGGCTGAATGCAATTCAACTTATTTCTTTAAAGTCCAAGCTTCTTCGATCCTTTTCTGGACATCCTTGAGATGGGCAAAGCAACGTGAATCCTGAAGAATCTGCAGAATTGGGGTTCCCAGAACACACATGGGGAATACTGTTCTAGCACGTTCATCGGGAAGGAAGTTCACCCCATCACCCGGGAAACATGCACTGTTTGGGTCAGTCCTTGCTCCGGGGAAACCAAGGGTAAAATCACTTGAGTAAAATCTGTGGCCTTATCGTTTTTCCCTGGCACATTCTAGCAGCATGTTGACACTTGTTCTTGATTCTCACACAATGAAAGTCCTTCAACTGAAAAGCCCTTGCAGTGAGTCTCTCAAAAACACTCACTTAGCTCCAAAGCTCATTGGGGTGAGGGAATCTCAAAAAAAAAAAAAAAAAAAAAAAAGAAGAAGAAAAAGCAACTTTCTACACTAAGATGATCCACTAAGAAATGGATGTGATTTATGGCTCTGCTGTGAGGGGAACTGGAGTCACTGAACCCCAGAGTGCTTGAAAAAAAAATGGAATTCTTTGAAGGAAATGATCCTTGATGGCACATGGCAAGACTGCCGTGGTTTAAAAGGAAGTCAGAGTAACACCAATCTTCATTAGGAAAATGTCCAAGTTAGAATATGGAAAACAATTCGGGGGGGGGGGGAGGGAAGCAGGGGGGAGGGAAAAGAGGAAGCAGATTGGCTGTGGGGGATGCAGGGTAAAGCAGCAATGAAGGGGGAGCGGTTAGTACTTAGTGCACGTCCTCTGTGTGCTTGGGAGGGAGAGATGTGCTAGAAAAAAAATGTGTGTGTGTATATATATATACATATATATATATTTTTTTTATATCATTGTTCATATTTGTACAGTTTGCTTTGTCCTCGCAGGTATTGTAGTCCCCATAAAATTCCTGCCACCAAGTCACCCATGAACCATCACCATAGTCCCTTGTGCTCTTCCTGCCCCGTTTTAATCCTTGCCCCTTCCCCTCCCCTGCTGTATGTCTCTGATTTACAGTTGCCTGCTAGTTTGATCTATTTTAAAAAAAAAAATTTTTGAGTCATAGCTGAGGTCCCTTGACAGGGGTTTTGAGAAATGAGGATCACCTGAACCCCTGAGAAGACCAGCCACCTTCAGAAAGGACTACACAGAGCCAAGATGAAGTCTGAGCTCCCTCAGTGCCTGAATTCTAAGGACTGCAATGGACAAGAAGGGACCTGCAGAGGGAAGGGTCAGGAGCGCCAGGATGTGAAGACGGCATTGGAAAAAAACAGAGGTGAGAGTTTCTACCCACTACGTGCTTCTCTGGCATTTCCGCAGGCACCCAGCCCCAGTCCCTTTGCTGTGACCTCAGCGCACATCTGCGAGCGCGGCACCACAACAGCAGCAAAGTCACCTCCACCCACAGAGCCATTCTCTGCCAGCTCCTCAGATATCCAGACATGGTCGAGACCCCAGATCATGATATGAAACCCAGAAGTACGGTGAGGGCAGGAACGAGGAAGAAGCACGTTATCTGCCATTTGGGCAATGAGCTAGAACTCCCTCTCGACCGTGCCAGGCAACTTTGACTTTTCCCCCATTTGAACACTATCCAGTCTGGACCTGCACGACACAGATCACATTTCTGCTGAGACTGGCAGTGATTCCATTTTAATTTAGCTTAATTGTGATTTTAGTACCTTCTAGTTAAAGGTAAAAAGCACTTAAGCACTTAAGCAACCCACATGGTGCAGCAGACCTCTCCTGTCTTGCCCACTGCTCCCCTCAGCAGTGTGTTTCAGTAGATCCACCTGTTCTGCTCCCCATTCTGTCTCTGGTGAATCCTCTTACCCCCCACACCTCTGGCCTGTACCCCTATTCTTTCATGCATCAATAAATAAATCTTAAAAATATTATAGGCAGAAACCCACAGAAAGGTCGAGTAAATCTAAATGTCTGATGCAGAAAGCTGGGTGAAAAGGCAGATGACATAGACAGGAACTGGTGACCTCCCCAAGTTTCAGTGGTGGGAGGGGGCTCGTAGGGTTGTATGACACTCCCCAGTGAGCATCTCCCCACACAGAGTAGCTAAAGAGGCCCCCTGTGACAGGAGGAGGCGGCACTACAAAAATGGGATGTCATGGCTTGTGAAAACGGTTTGAAAGCCCTCAGCTGACCCAGCAGCAGAACCCAGAAGGAGAGACTGGGCCAGTGAGCGAGAGATGTGAGCAGAGAGGACGCATGTAAGACTGGAGAGGGAGGGGAGACCAGCAGTGATGGAGACTTTGGGAAACCAGATGTTATTCTGAGATTATAGAGAGGCACGTCTGGAGGGTGGGAAACAGATCAATTACAGAGAACTTCTGTAAATGGGAAACTGAACTTATTTAACTAGAATAATAGGGACCATGGAGGAAGCATTTTTGAGTTTCTGAAATCTGGAACAAATCTAGGGTCCAAATAAACACCATGCTTCTTTCTTCTGGAGCAGAAGAGTTACCAGGAAAAGACACCTGTTAGCCAGGGCAGGAAGACTGATAAGAATTAAAACAGATTATGAAAAAGACAAAATTTTGCCTTTTGCGGCAATATGGATGGAACTGGTAATAATAACTCGCTAAACAAGTCAGAAAGAAATCAAGTCTTGGGCTTCCCTGGTGGCACAAAGGGTTAAGCACAGCACTATGAAGCAATCTGCAGCCTCTGCAGCAAGAGTTCGATCCCCAGCCGGCCAGGGAGCAACCCACATGGCACAGCAGACCTCTCCTGTCTTGCCCACTGCTCCCCTCAGAGTGTATTTCAGTCAGTCTGCCTGTTCTGTTCCCCACTCTGTCTCTGGTGCATCCTCTCACCCCCTGCATCTCTGGCCTGTACCTCAACGCTTGTATGCATAAATAAATAAATCTTTAAAAAAGAAAGAAAGAAAGAAATCAAGTCTCTTGTGTATGGAATATAAAAAACCACTGGGGAAAAAGGAGTGGTCACCAGTGGGGTGGGGGTTGGCCCACTAATGGGAGGGGCACTAGGTCTTCTGTGGTGGATGAAGTGAGGCTCATTTGCACACAGCTGTGAAAATGTACCCCCAAATTATATCGTATTGTCATCAATACAAATTTATTAAATAAAAGAAATGAAATACAAAGGCCAAGATGGCAAGCATAATCATGAAGGGAAACTACCATCCATTCTCCTAAATGTCAGACGTGTATGGCTATTTTCTAGAACCATCAGGAAAGTTGAGTAACTGTGACAGAGACTGTGGGCATACAGAACTGAAAATATTTATTGTCTGGCCCTTAATACAAGTTTGCCGAGTCCTGGTCTAGAACAGGCCTTGAAAAGCTGCCCTCAATCTGATCAGACGGCAGCCTGCTAGGTAACATGCCCGCATGGCAAGCAGAGAGACCCACGACCAATTTCTTACTGGAAAGCCGAAACCACGTTAGATTCACAAGTGACTGAACAAAAGGTATGGCAATGCCAAGGTTACTCTAAAGGGGCAGAAAGCACTGGAAGAACAAGGAGAGAGCCTCAGAGGCTCCAAACTGTGCCCAAGGGGCCTCCTTAGTGGCCTTAGGGTTAAGTCTCAGTGTTACTACCTCAATGGCCTGAGTCGATCCCCGGCCAGTGAGCTAACTCACATGAGCAGCAGACCTCTCCTGTCTCGCCCGCTGCTCCCCTCAGCAGTGTATTTCAGTCAGTCTGCCTGTTCTGTTTCCCCCTCTGTCTCTGGTGAATCCTCTTGCCCCCCTGCATATCTAGCCCGTACCCCAGCTCTTGTATGCATAAATAAACAAATCTTTAAAAAAAACTGTGCCCAGATCACAGAACACATACAGTTCCTAATGGGGCTAGTCCAGCATTGCTTCCCCCAAGGGCCTGTGCCCTGAGGTCCCTTTGGGAAGCTGACCTTGGGAAAGGCTAGCCCAAGTTTCCGGTGGTCAAAGAGAACTGACAGAGAAAAGTAGCACTTAGTGATGGCTTGATTTGCTCAAATCCATTTATTTCTTTGAGCGTGACTTAGGAATTACCTTCGTCTATTACTCTGATCCATTTGTGGACAGGCACACATGTAATAAAATGATGGCTTCAGATCAGTCCATATATATGTGCAGGTGGTCGTTTATATAACTCATATCAACAAATGAACACAAAAAATAATTTATATCCAAAGTTATGTGGTTGATGTGGATACTCTCAGTTTCTGGGTGCAGTAATAAGCAATCCCTCCACATGCAAAGCCATCTTAAAACTAGAGATACTAACCGAGAGCTTTTACTTTTTCAGAATTTGTCAGAAAAGGTCGCCAAGCCCAGCACACTGATAACAGCATGTCCTTGGCCGAGCCTGTCAACCTTTCTCCCTGATGCATCCCTAGATAAGAGAAGGAAGATGTGTTCTGGACTATGGAACCTGGCTGGCTCAGCGCTGCCCCTGCATCCTCCACACGTGATTTAGAGGTCCCACCCGGTACCTTTTCTGACCGGTTCCTGGTTTTCCTCTGCTTCTCTGTTGACCCGGTTCTGTTCTGGCTCAACCGGAGGCTCGTGGTCGTCAAGTTCATCTTCTGTTTCATCGTCACTGTAGGGAACCACTTCATCGTTAGGTTGAGAATCCTCCTCAAATGTTGTTTCGGAGTCTCTTTCTGTACTCATTCTGCTGACAAATAGGAACTACCTGGTTTAAAAAAAAAAAAAGGACATCAGAGCAAGTACTGACTCTTGCCATTTGTGGGTTGTATCCAGTTACAAAGCCCTTTCAAGAGAACATTATCTTATGCATATGTGAGTATGTCTGAACAATAACCCCAAAGTTCAAGTTATCCTGCAAGGAAGAGCAAAACCATTCATTATCGATTAAATGCTGGGTGAGAATTTATAGTAAAAAAGGTAGGTACAATTTCTTTCCCTTTATTACAGAAAAGTGTACACACTATTTTTTTTTTTTTTAATTTTTTTTTTTTTTTATAGAGGCATGTTTTATTTATTTATTTGTTTGTTTGTTCGTTTGTTTTGTTTATACATGCACTGGGGACAGTCAGAAGCGCAGGAGGGTGAGAGAATTCACCAGAGCCAGAGCGGGGAGCAGAGCAGGCAGAAGGACCGAGGTACACTGCTGAGGGGAGCAGCGGGCGGCAGGAGAGGTCTGCGCGCCATGTGGGACCCTCCTCTGGTGGCCGGGGAGCAGCCGGGAATCGAACCGGCGCTGCAGAGGCTGCGGGCAGCTTCGCAACCCAGCGCTCAACCGCTGCGCCACCGGGGAGGCCCGAAAAGTGTACACACTATTGAGCAGTCTATCAGATTGTGGGCCTCTACCCAACAGTGTCAATGCAGTGGGTCATTATTAACATTAAAGCAAAAGGAAACCATAAATTATCAAAGTATGGCATCATAGTAGGTACTATTTGGTGCAGCAGTTTCACAAAATTGAAACAGACACATGCTTATTTGTATTGTGGGTCTTAGCGGGACTGAATATTTTTTTTAAAAGATTTATTTATGCATACAAGAACTGGGGTAGAGGCCAGAGGTGGGGGGTGTGTGTGAGAGGATTTACCAGAGACAGAGTGATGAGCAGAACAGGAAGACTGACTGAAATGCACTGCTGAGGGGAGCAGCGGGGGAGACAGAGAGGTCTGCTGTGCCATGTGGGTAGCTCCCTGGCCAGGGATCAAACTTTTGCTGCAGAGGTTGCAGATAGCTTCACAGTGCTGTGCTTAACCCTTTGTGCCACCATGGAGCCCAGGATTGAGTTTCTTATTATGGACTGCTAGCAAAGTTTAAAAACCACTGCCCTAACATATCTGGTTTCTACGAATGCTAATATTCTGAGCCTTCTGCGAAATTTCAAATTACAAGCTTTCCTCCTCAAACTTTACTTTTTTCTTGGGTAGGGTGTACCCCCTAAACTTCTATTTTCCTAACTGCTACCACACACTCTGTGTAGGCCCCCCACTATATGAAGTGACTCTGCATGGATGACAAGCACAGCCTGAGTTATATTAGGAAAATATTTACACAAACACCTCAGGTTAAGTGAGGACAGACCTTGAAATTATGTACATAAGCATCACACAGCCAATACTGTTAATAGCTGCAGTTCACATTTATTTAGTGTTAATGGTGCGCCAGGTCCTGCAGGAAATGCCTTATACAAAATTGGTGCTTTGAAACTCCATCACAGAGAGGGTATTACTGCTATTCCTATTTAACAGAGGAGAAAAACTAAACTCTGGCAAACTGAAAAATTTGCACATTAATTAAGATTTTGCATCAAAAACAACTGCTTTCCCAGGAGTGATCTTTATATAGAAGATCTACTCTTGTGTTACAGTTTGTTATTTCAATCGAGTCTAACTTGCCTTGAGTTCAACATTGAGCTGATTGTAAGCTTTGTATCAACCTAGTATCCTGGACACCTCAATTTTTATAGACAGGAGAATACATCCAAAAAATGTTCATACATTTACCCGAGGATATTGTCCTGTATTATTTTAGCTGGAAAATCCAGAAGCAACCTGGATGTCCAATGACTGGCAACTGTGTAAATGAAATGTAGCATCCTAACACTAGGAGACCAGGCAGATGACTTAGACCAGAAGAGCTTTTAATGACTGGGGAAGTCCACTCACATTCAATGGAAAGGTGAGTTAACATTCCACATATCCAGAACAGTCCAAGTTTTATATAACTTCAGTACATTAAGTGTCAACTTGCTTATTTTCTGTGTCAAGACTATATCCATTGCTTCAGGGTAGAGGGAGGACACAAACAGAAAAAGAAGTATGTTCAGTAGCCACATGTATGTGATCCAAAGTAAGCAAGCACTGCATAAGCCACCAATGCATCACCTGAACACCCACCATGTACCAGGTCTGTGCCAGCTGACTTGGAAAGCCAGGGTAGGGATCACTAAGTTGAGAGGCAAGTTCTCTGCTGTGTATCTGTGCATATAATGCAAACACACATGGCACTAGATTAGCTCTGTCACTTTGAAACTACCAAAGGAAAATTAGGAAGAAATAATTCCTTTGAAGCCCTAAGTAATGGTAGCCAATTAAGGCAGACACAACACAGAATATGAGCTGGAAATCCCACCATCCCAGCATATGCAGCACGTGTGCACGTAGTCCACATCCAGTGCCATGACCACACCAGACACACACCAGAGACGGAACCGCTTAAGAACTTTGGGTTATTGAGACAAACAGGCAAACTGTGCATGAGAGCCATGAGACATGGCAAGGCCAGTCATTCTGCTCCCTCCCCCACCACCATCACCACCAGTCCATTCCAACTTCATCATCTCCATGGCTACCCACCCCCCCAATCAGGCCACCATCATCTCTCCCCAAAAATGCTGCAAATGAATTCACTGGACTTCCTCCATCAAGTTCACATGGCCACCACAGTCATGCCATTCTCCTACTTTGACCCTTCCTCTGTGTTATAAACTGAGATGCGTCCTCCTTAAATTCAGAGCATGAAATCCTACCCCCTAATATGACTGTATTTAGAGACAGGGTCTCAAGGAGGTTCCTTATAAGAAAATGAAAAGACAGGAGCTCTCTCTCCTTCTGTGTCAGCACAAAGGCAAGGTCACATAAGAACACAGAAAGATGGCAGCCATCTACAAGTCAAGAGGAGAGGCTCACTAGAAACCAGCCCTGCTAGCACCTCAACCTTGGACTTCAGCCTCCTGGACTGTGACAAAATAAATGACTGTGGTCTAAGCCACCCACAACCACCAAAGTCTGGTATTTTGCTATGGCAGCCTAAGCAGACTATGGTTTCCCACTATCCGTTAAGGTAAATCCAACCATTTCCCCACTCTGAGAGTTCTACACATTCCTACAACCTTCTTGTTGCTCAATGTTCCTCATCCCTAAGACCCTGATTTCAGTCCCTTAAGGCAAGGAAAGCCTATCCTGTCCTCAGGGCCTTTGCACCTGCTATTACTGTCCAAAATGCTCTACTCCCAGCTCCTTGTAAGGCTGCTATTTCTCACTCTTTTGATGTCAACTTCAATATCCTCTTTGACTGATGGTGTTGAGCAGGAACCTGCCCTCCTCTCCCTGCTAAGACCAAATGCTTACATTTTTGTTTCTTTCCTGGCACTGATCATGCTTTGTAGATGTACATTTGCTCTTACTTATCATCTGCTTTTCCTTCTGAACCACAAGCTCTGCAAGAACAGAGCCCTGTCTATGAATTGCCATGCAGCTGGCAATTGGGGGGCAGAGCAAAAAAGACTCAGTAAAGTCGTATGGACTGAGAATTATCTCATCTAACATTTTGAAAGTCTATTTTTCCCAGATGTTAAAAAAAGGGGAGGAGGGGGTTTGGTATTTATCTTTCAAATATGGTGAGGATTGGTTTAGCTAATTAATAGGTGTGAAAGCCCCCAGCCATGACCAACTGACAGTAACTACAGCGCACGTTCTTAAAAGAAAAACATAAGACAAAAACTGAAGGACAATACCCTTCATGGAAGAAGACAATACCTCTGCCCCCTCCCTTCCACCCTTTATTAGATTCTCCCCAAGAGAGGGGCCTTGATAAATGTAGGGTCAGAGCCTGCAACACTGAGGAGACCAGTTATTACACTACCCAAGGCCTGAGTGACTCCCTCCCTTCCCATCTCCATGTGGCCAAGACCAGGACAGGATCTGCCTTCTAGCAGCAGGCCCAGCATCAATTACTATCACATCCCCTGCCAGTCAGCTGTTCAGTGGACTCTAGACCTTTCCTCCAGTCTCCCTCAAGAGTCCAAGGCTGGGGCCTCCCTGGTGGCCTAGAGGTTAACTCTCAGCACTATCACAGCTAAGGCCTGAGTTCAATCCCCGGTCAGGGAGCTACCCACATGGCACAGCAGACCTCTCCTGTCTCCCCCGCTGCTCCCCTCAGCAGTGTATTTCAGTCAGTCTGCCTGTTCTGCTCCCCACTCTGTCTCTGGTGGATCCTCTCACGTCCCTGCTCCTCTGGCCTGTACCCCAGTTCTATGCCCAAAAAAAGAAGATAAGAGTCTAGGGTTGGGAGAAGAGCAGGAACCAGGGGACTCCGTCACAGAGCTCCATTGAGGGCTTGCCCAGCTTTTAACAAAGTGGTGCCTCACTTCCCACCCTCTTCCTGCTCTATTCCATCCTTTGATCATAAACCTCAGGAGGGGGGGGGTGTTCATGGCAGGATTCCTAAGTGTGAGCTCCTAACACCCATTATAGTCACCTCTGAATACTTGGCTACCAACTACCTGTGAAGTGAAGGGGGGTCGGGGAGTAGAGAGGGAAGGAGAGAGTAAGCTGGAACCCAGGCAGGAGAGAATTACTTTTCTACCTGTGCAATTAAATCCTGAAGTTACGAAAGCCCAAACTTGTACTGAGGTTTCTAGATACAAATGAAAGTAAAGTAGTAAACAAAAAATGTTGAGCTTTGCCACTGCTGGGGCATGATCTGCACACACAACAGGAACTCAAATGCTGGGAAAGGCCCAGAGTCCTGGATCAATGATATCTTTGTTATAGGATTTGATTCAGGGCCAGGGTGACCCAAGATTAGCCAGGGAGTAAGATTCATACTATTCATTTTTGCTCATTCTTTCTTATCTTTAGAGCTTTTAAAGTTCTCAAATAGGAAAGGGCATTTAAAATGTCTCTTGTCCTTAATTCATTGGCTTTTTATTGTTACTAAGAGAATGTAAAATGTTGGCTTTATATCCTGATGTATTAAATGGGTAATTCTATGTGTTCTGTATGATGTATGTTTTAGCATATATTCCATACTAAATATAGTAAATCATGACTCTCATAGGTAGAATCTAAGGTGATGCCACCATGTGGCATTCACGCCCTTGAGATGTTGGACAGCATCTTGCCCCTAACCAAGAGAACATGGCACAGCTAACAGTGTGACCCCACTCATGGGTGGGCCACAGGGATTCTGCCTTCCTTCTTGCCAGCCAGCTCTCTCGACTGCCTTCCTGGCTTTGATAAAGCAACTACCTATGGAGAGGCGCACACAGCAAGAAATGGTGTGGGCATCTGTCCAAGAGCTGGCAAACAAAGTACTGGGCCTTCAGCTGAATAACAGTCAAGGATATGAGTTTTACCCACAATCACATGAACCTGGAAGTTGGGCCTTCCTTGGTCCAGCCTTCAGATGAGACCCTGGTCTGGTCCACCCCTCCCCACCTCCAAAGACCCTGGAGTGGAGGACCAGAGTCAAATTCCCTGCAGGGAACTCAAATTCCTGATCTATAGAAACTGTGACTCAACAAATAGGTGTTTTCAACTTGCTACATTTTGGAATTGTCATCTATTGATAACACATACATGTATCATCAGTTAGAAACAACAGTCATCCTAATATGGCCGCTGCCACTCCAAGCTCTCCAGAAGGAGAGCCCCATGGGAGGGGCCGCAGAAATCTTCTCTTATCCTAGTTTGCAGGCACAAGCCACGCCCTGTTTGGAAGGAGCCCAGGACTCCAGAGAGTAAAATCTGACAAGCCTGATGACAGCTATAATTATACATGAATCTCATGGAGCAACAGTAATAAAGCATATCTAAATCTAGATTAAATTTAAACTTTATACTGTTAGAAAAACACATAGTTACTGTTCCTTCTAGAGACAGAGTTATATATTTTATTTCTTTCCAAGAAGAGGAAACTTAGAAACCTGAGGAGTCAGGGTTAACAAAGGTGAAGCTAAGGTACTATCAGCAGCACCCTGGGGGGGACATTCACTCAGGGCTTCAACTCAAGAGTGAAAGGCTTCCCTTGGTCATCAATTGAGTTTCAGAAAGTCTGCCCAAAAGGCAGACTTGACGCATACTTCATACTGCACAACAGTGGCTACCAACAAGAAAAGGTGCAGGGTGGGCCTCCCTGGTGGCACAAGGGGTTGAGCACAGCAGTGTGAAGCTATCTGCAGCCTCTGCAGCAAGAGTTCGATCCCTGGCCGGCCAGGGAGCAACCCACATGGTGCAGCAGACCTCTCCTGTCTCGCCTGCTGCTCCCTTCAGCAGTGTATTTCAGTCAGTCTGCCTATTCTGTTCCCCGCTCTGTCTCTGGTGAATGTCTTAGCACCCCACCCCCTGCCCCCTGTGCCTCTGGC
>NW_023601186.1:0-22275 GCF_014898055.3 Talpa occidentalis
GTCATTTCAGAATTCTGTGATTTTCTGTAGGCTATTCTTTTTGCCTATTCCTTGGCCTGGCAAACACCTATTTTTCTCAACTGAAATGAGATGAGATCTCTCTCACTTCCCTGACCCATCCTCACTACATGTGCATACAGCACTTCACTGATATCTATAGCAATGTGCACAAGAGTGCAGCAAATAAACATTTATACTGCTGGGCAGATCTTCTCTAGGAGACAGACAAGATATTATTATTCTTTGAATCTCCCCCTCGTGTGGCATAGTAGAGCTTTTTAATTTAATGTATTATATAAAACACAAAATACTTTTTTCAAAAGACTAATTCCTGGTTGCTTTACTTACAATTAATGGCTAAAAAAGAAAGTAGGAAATAATGATAGTGATTTTTGTTATAATATTATGTAGATTGCATTCATCATCCTACAACTAGCCTATTTGCACAAAAAGAATCAAGAGTCAGTTGCATAGAAATCTCTTGGTTATTAGAAACTATGTAAAAGCAACTGGAGCCTAGCCATTCAATGTTGCAGTTTCCCAATTTTATTTTTCTGCACCTTGTGTTTATCTCTCTCGCTCTGCTGAGTAGTGAAAAGTTAGAAAATTCAATTCTATGAATATTATTTATGCACATGGGATCCAATTTAAATTTCTGAAAAATAAAGCTACTTGTAAGAATATACTGAATACTGTGTTCTTTTTTCAATACAGCGGAGGCCAGCAAAATATCAAAATGTAAATCTCAGACAATATACTTCTTGTATATTGTACAATATACTTCTTCTTGAGCAAGTCCGTGTTTTCTTTAGGATGTGGGGATCAACTGAAATTTTTAAATTTTCACTAGTGGACCTGAGATGCATCACCCATTCCATGAGTAATACACACAACACACAACAAACACATGCACACACTCAAGGCAATTTCTTTCATGGAATTATAAGCACCACTATTCTTAGCTGAGAAAGGCAGTAGTAGGAAAACAGTAGGAACAGTAGGGAACTACTACTGAATGGACATTATGTAAACAGAGCATTAAGATGTGTTTCTGTACATATGTGTAAGTGCTTGTGTACTTGTCCAACCAAAGGCTAGAAGACATGAATAATCTAGCAGAGTACCTCAGTGCAACTTAGAATCAACTAATACCATACAAGAACAAACCTAGAAAGTCATCCAAGCTCTGTAGGAGGCAAACCTTAAAACTTTCCCATTTTCACCATGCTGAAATTGAATATGCAGAATAAAAGGACTCCTATGGTATAGCTTAACAGAGATAAGCCATACCTCACACAATTCACCCAATTTAAGTGTATAATTCAACAGTTCTAAGTGTGTTCACAGAGCTGTATAATCATCACCATAATCAATTTTAGAACATTTCATTAACCCCTCCCTGAAAAAACAAAAGTCTATACTCCTTAGTTGTCACTGCCAACTCATCCAGCCCTCTCCACCAACACCAGGCAATCACTAAAGTACATTGTGCCTCTACAGGTTTGCCTACTGGGGACCTTCATCTAAATGAATTATATGTGATCATTTGTGACTGATTTCTTCACTTAGCATGTTTTTAAAGTTCATCCACATTGTAAAGTTTATTAGTGCTGCATTTCTTCGTCTTGCTAAATAATATACTATTATATAGCTATATTTCCTTTCATTTAGTTAATCACCAGTTGTGGGGCATCTGGGTTGTTTCCACTGTTAAGTTACAATGAACATTAGATGGCTATGAATATTTGTGTACATGTTTTTGTGTGGACATAGTTTTCATTTCTACCTGGTATATACTTAGGGACAGAATTGCTAAGTCATACGGTAACTCTATACATCACTGCCAGTCTACTTTCCAAAGGGGCTGCACCATTTTATACCCTCAGCAGCAGTGTATGAGGACTCCAATAGCTCCACATCTCCAACAGTAATTACCTGTCTTTTTGATTATAGTTGTCTTGATGGGTATGAACTAGTATCAGATTGTAGTTTTGATTTTAATTTTCCAGGTGATTAATAATCTGAGCATCTTTTCATGTGATCATTAGCCATTTTATATTTTCTTTGGAGAACTGTCTAGCCCGACTTTTCCCCATTTTTAAATTGAGCTATTTGTCACTGCATTATTGAGTGGTAGGAGCAAAGTAAAATACTTTAAGCAAAGCAAAGCCTAATTGGGAAAGAAACAACGGTCAAATCTGGTATATGTCATGATAGCTCACAAAAATCACCAGCTCCGAAGGACAAGAATTCGGCCATCACTGACTGAATGCTCCTTGTCCAACTCAGAGTGGCTTGCAGAATTAGACATCAAATATTTTAAAGAACAAATAAAAATAACAGAAATAGCAGCCTTGAAGCAAGAAGGGAATGACATTATCTGAGGTTCAGATAGAAGCCTAAAACATCTAGAAGTCATTTCTTATAGAGATAATATTAAATTAATATTAATCTATTAATTGCTTGAATTGAAGGGAATAGCAAGTATAACACTTCATGGGTCTATACATATATGATGGAAGTGGCAACGTGGAATGATGTTTTAAGAAGTATACTGAAGTTGTGACAGATTCAACGTGAATAGTTTAGTCTGATAAGTTGCGCATCAGAAGATGAAAAGGTTACCTGTGTGGTAGGGCACCTTGGAGGGGGGAGCAGGGACACAATGGACTATGGGTAGTTGACTACTGATGCTGAGGTGATAGGAATGCTATGGTAACGACACCTGAAGGGAGGCGGGGGTGCTATAGTATAAAAACACTGGCAAGGATGTAAAAAAAAAATGGTACTTCCATAACAATTTTTTAAAAATGAAGTTTTTCTAGAAAATAAAAAAGCAATTCAGGAAGTTTTTTAAGGCATACAGGTTAATTTTAAAGGAAATGAGGTTTTGAGTATACTTGAGTCTATTTGAAAATGACTTAAGTGAATTATAAGCATGCATTTCTATCAAAACATTGGTGCCACCGTCAGAAATAGAATACTGAGTCAAGTAGATCATTGCTGTCACTTACTATTCCATTCTATATGCATCTTCTCAGATCCATCACTTAAATCTCAGTTTCACATAACTTAATGAAGCCAAAGTGGTGAGCCTCTTGTCTTCCCATAGTTGAACATATTTGACAAACTACAGTGAGATAGCATTAAGTCTTACATAATTCAGTAGCAATGACTTTACTAGTATGAACAAAAGTCTATGCAAATTATCAATGCCAATTCATAATTCTAGTATAGGAAGATGTCACACTAGTAGGTGTTTATATACTGTCTACCTTTCCAACAAAACTTAAATTTCATGTTTATTTCTAAATTCTGGTGAAAAATGCTGACTCAAAAAATTAAACAAATAGTTTCAATAGAACCAAAATAAAAAGACAATTTTAGCAATAAAACAGCATTTAAAAGTATATAACCATTCTATATCACAGAGATACATACACATGTATATGCACGTCATTCATAGTTATTTTATCACTCTAGATTTTCAGAAATTGAAGGAGTTTGGGACAGAAAATATACAGTAGCAGAAATATATACAGTGTATATATATATACAGTATATATATATACAGTATATATATATATACAGTATAAATATATATATAAATATATATTTATAAATATATATATTATATATATAAATATATATATTTATGTTTGGGGATAGTAAATATAAATATATATAAATATATATAATATATATACATATACAAATATATACATAAATATATATATACAGTATAAATATATACAGTATATATACAGAAAAATATACAGTAGCAGAAATTTTTCCAAACTAATTAAAATTAATTTAAGGCAATCTTGTAGTGATACTCAGAAGTATTTTTAATTTAACACAAAAAACCAGAGTGGATTCTTAGAGTCCCTCACTTTATAAAGTCAGAGAAGTGGTTGGGAATATTAACCTATGAATTTGCTTGAATTGAAGGGAATAGTAAGTGTAACTATTGATAGTTTAAGCCAAAAGGAAGGAATGAGATGCAGCAACTGATAGAGGATACAAGCATAAATGAGGTTAAATGGGTACAAGGGCTTGACACCAACAAGCCTACTCCATGGCCCATGTCTTTAGTATAGTTCAGTTTTGTTTTATTTCTAAATGTGGACTTATTTCTCTGCTCTCACAGTTTTCTTGAAATGGGATATGATAACTGACAGGTAAGGTTTAAAGTCTTTCAATAGCATGACCAAAGCATTAAAAAGAGGTTCTCTCTCCTAGTTTGAGTTGGAACTTTTCAATCAAGAAAAAGTCAGAATGGCCTTAACTGGATGGTATTTCTCGAAATAGTCCCTGTGGTGAGGAAAGTGAGCTACAAAGGCAGGTTAAGACTGCTTAGATAGCCATTTAGGTGGGTCAGTAAATAAAGCCCATTAGAGTAAAGACAAGGGATTGGGAAATCAATCCAATTAGTATTTCTTACAACTTGAGAAAAATGAAGTTAGGAAGAACAATTTGGGATGAGATTATGGCAATCCAGAAACAAAAGGCTATGTTTATTCCCAATAAATGTTATTGTGCCCCCACTACCGTAAAGGCAAAAGATATGATTATTGGCCTCATGGAGTTTATACCCAGTGAGAGAACAGACAGTACAGAAATAAATACATGAGAAACACACACAGGTAAAATAATAGCTTTATGTGCTCTGAAGTACATAACAAGTTTCAATGTTATAAATAAGGGAGTGGCCTTCTCAGATTCGGTGATGGAGCAAGCTGTCTCTGAGAAAATAACATTTCAGCTGAGACTTAGAGCAAGAAAAGACAAAAGCTTTGTGCCTAGGGAAGTAGAGGAAGAGAGAGAAGACAAGAAGTGTAGGCAAAACAGGTGTGAAAACTATGATACATGTAATAGGGACAAAAATAAAGCCAGTGTATAGAATGTGGCTAGACCTTAATGCCAAGTTGGGAGGGGAAGTGGAAGAACTTGGAGAGCAGGTAGAAACCAAACTGGGAGGGATGTTGCAAATCGTGATTAAAAAAAAAAATGTATTTTTTACCCCTAAATGCATAGACCCTTGTACTATTGAGGCAGGGTAGTAAGATGATATAATTTATGTTACAAAATAATTATTGCAGGCTGCAGGGTGAATAATAGGGATGGGCCACAGTTTAATGTGAATAAGGAGACATACAGACATATCCTGCACTCCCAGTCAAGGGACATGTTACAAAGGAGTCTCTTCTGCTTTACTGCCCATGTCATTTCCATGAGTTTCAAGTTCCTCATTAAGAAGTCAGAAATAGAAATTTCTCCATGAATGAAAGAATATCTGAGAAATTATGTAACATGTCTAACAGGGATTGGCATGTAGCAGGTACTCAGAAAACATAAGGTTTCTTTTCATTTACTTTCCATATAGGTAATAAAAACCCAAATTCATTAGAAGGTGCGAAATTTTGAAAAATAAAAAGCTAGCACCAAACAACTTGGCATAGGCAGTTGAAACTACCTAAGCAATTTAGACTTCATAGTCTGAATGGAAAATAACTTTGACCTCAGCAAAACATTTACTAAGCTCTACACTAAACCAAAGACAATAAATATAGCCTGGGTACACCAAAGAAAGAACTCTATATTTAATAAACATCCACATTTATTACTGCAAACTAAAGAAAACAGAAAAATCTAGGTAAAGAAGGTAAATAAATGCCCTTAAAATGTCCTTCTTTCTTATTTGCAGTTATCTTTACTATCCCCAAACATAAATAATTGTGCTATTCTCTACCATGTGTTTTAAACAGACACAGAAAATTGTAAAGTCCAAAGACTGTAACCTATACAAATAATTTCTGTAAGTCTTTAACTTCCCTTCTTCTATTGTTGTATTGTAGATGACACTTTTTTTTTTACTATTCCTTAAATGATTTTTGAGATATATATAAAATATTTTTTCACAAGGAAGAATAATAATAAAGTAAAAGAGTTTCCATTTACATTCTTAGTTCTAAGAACTTAGAACTAAATTACACCTTAATTCTTCTAAAGAGGTCTAGCAATCCTACTACAGATGAATCTCTCATCAAAGATATGACAAAATGAAACAAAGGTCAACACAGGGCCTCCCCGGTGGCGCAGCGGTTGAGCGCTGGGTTGCGAACCTGCCCACGGCCTCTGCGGCGACGGTTCGATCCCCGGCTGCTCCCCGGCCACCGGAGGAGGGTCCCACATGGCGCGCAGACCTCTCCTGCCGCCCGCTGCTCCCCTCAGCAGTGTACTTCGGTCCTTCTGCCTGCTCTGCTCCCGGCTCTGGCTCTGGTGAATTCTCTCACCCTCCCGTGCTTCTGGCTGTACCCAGTGCATGTGTAAACAAAACAAACAAACAAATAAACAAATAAATAAACATGCCTCTATAAAATTAAAAAAAGAATTTAAAAAAAAAAAAAAAGGTCAACACAGAAGGTCTTCCAGGCAGTGATGTCCAATCCCTTAGCATGAGCCACATATGACAACAAAGCACACGGAATACAGACAGACAGAACTGAGATGTGATGTACATATAAAACGCATGCCAGATTTCAAAAGCTTGATATAAAAAAGAAATGCAAAATATCTTACTAGCTTCCCATACTGACTACATGTTGAAAAGATACTATTTAGGGGCCTCCCTGGTGGTGCAGCGGGTTGAGCGCAGTGCTGTGAGACTGTCCCCAGCCTCCGCAGCACTGTTTGATTCCCGCCGGCCAGGGAGATTCTGACATGGTGTGGCAGACCTCTCCTGTCTCACCCACTGCTCCCCTCAGCAGTGCTTTCGGTCCGTCTGCCTGTTCTGCTCCCCAGTCTGTCTCCGGTGAATCCTCTCACCCTCCCATACCTTTGGCCTATACCCCAGCTCTTGTATAAATAAAAAATAAATCTTTTTTAAAAAACATAGTATTTAGGATATAATGGGCTACATAAAATATATCAGTATGTTAACTTGTGTTGTTAACCTTTCCTAAAGTGACTAAAAGATAATTGAGAATTACATACATAGCTCACATCTGTATCTCATTTCTTTTGGACAGTGCCACTCTATGATATTGTACAGTTTTAATTAAATCAACTCTGAAGATCTGTTAGAGAACAAGTCAGGATATAAACATAGGAATAAATAAATTGGTAGATAAATAAAGTTCATGATATGATGTCTGTGGCTAGATGATTTCACCACATTGTTTAACAACTGAGGGAAATGCTAAGTTGAAATAATTATGTAAATGTTAATAAAATTAGTATTGTGTTTTACCTGATGAATAAACATGTAATCAATTGAATACATTTGTATAACATACCATGATAGGTGCTGGAACATCAATATATTTAAGACAAGATTTATGTTCTCATGTGGTTTATAAGACATAAAGGATATAAAAAAGTCAGTACAATAAAATGCTTTTGGTGCTGTGAGAAAAAACATCTAATAATTCTCTGAAAGAATGAAGGGGTTGGGGAAGGAATTCTTGTTCAGAGTATGGATAAGGTCAATGGTTTCCAGTGTTTGGAAACCAGGATAACCAAATGCCCTTCAATGTGAGGGAGAATCCTGTATCATAAAGAAGAGTATACTTCAAAATATTCATAATGCCTTTACTGAGAAACATCCATTATGTCACACTGTGGGCAGAATCACCGTGATAGAACAGAACACAGATATAATCATTACTTCCTCATGCTGGTTCCTGAACACTGAGCTGCTTCCAGAGCTAAATATTCAGAAACGCAAGTCTAAGAGTAAAATCAGCATGAGGCTAATACATAAATATAACATACACTTAAATAGATGTGAGTGTCAATAATATTTTTCATTCTCAATCCAAGAAAAAAGTGAGTTACTTGAAGCATTTAAATTATAAAACAAGATTTAAGTAAAGTACTGCTTTAAAAATGTTTCCTATTTACAAATACTTTCATTACTGAAACAAGAATACCAATCTTGATATTCTTAACTGATTCTCAATTGACAAATAAAGAGGGAGCGAGAACCCTTCTACCATTTGCCAACATGGAGGTCACTCTTCATTCTTGTTAGTCACAAGGATGATGTGATAAGCAAAGGACAGTGACTGTTCAATACAAAATGCCAGAATCTTTAAAGGAGAAACAAGTCAAACTATCACAAATAGAAGTTAAGGCATTCACTCTTAGATGATAATGATAATTTATAAGAATACATAAAATCCATAAAAGTGTCATAGCACAATGTCAAGCCTGCTCATCTTTCCCACCTAAATCAGAGAAAAATCCTTTGAAGAATTTACAGTCCAGGATCTTATTTGGGTGCAGGCAATAGAAATGATTCAATCTAAACTTAAATCTAGGGTAGCAAAACTATCTGTGTCAAAAAATAAGGGTGCAGCACCTTTCTCAAAATGCCTTAATATATAAGATATTTATCTCTATAAGAAGTGAAAAACTCTGAACCATAAATTATGGAGGGAAATCAAGCATAATGGTGGAATACTGTCCAAAAACTGATACCCTTTTTGCATTAAAATATTCAGGGCTAATTGTGATTTTAGCACTTGTTTTTATCCTTGCTTTGTTCACTGGCCAAACTTAAACACTTCTCATCTCCTTCAATGAAAAGTGGTGCTATTATGTTCCTGGAAGCATGAACAGGGTTCCTCAAAGCCTAATTTTAAGGTCTTAATTGGCTGAGGCAATGGGAGACCATACAAAGCCCACTTCAGAGAGAAGGGTAGGATTGCCAGGTCACTTGAAAACAGATGAAGAGCTAACTGGAAGCTATTGCTAAAATCTTACAGTGTTCTGGGAAGTTTTACCAAATAGTAACTTAAACAGAATGGAACACAGTCATCCATCATAACATAGAACCCAGAGGGGTTGAAGTGAGTTTGTAGAAACAGAACAGTTAAAAACAGAAAGTTATCTCCACTTAATAACTGAATATATTATAAGTCAAGCAAGTTTTATGGAAGCTGGGTGCTGTAGTTGGTTCTGTGATATGTTGTTGACATGAAACACTTGGTTGTGTCTTCTTATGAGCTCTAAGTCCCAGGAACCACGTACTCAGAACTCAGGAGGGCTGCTACTTGCCAGCACATTTGTTCATTTGACCTATGAAACCTGAGGTCCATTTTTACCTTTGAAAATTTCAATAGCCATTCATCAACACATCTGTTTATTAGCCCAACATCTGTTGTGTGTAATGTGATAAGAGACATGTAAGTCACTAAATAAAATGATCTTAGTCCTCAAGTAGTTCATATATTAACATAATTCATAAAAACATACACAATTATAAAAACAGAGTTAGAAATAATTTTATATAAGTTAATATGCCTTTATCATCAGTTCTAATCACTGATGACAGACTCCCAAAACAAATAAAACTAGAAAAGACCAATTTTTACATGAAATTCAGGACCATGGAAAAAGAAAGGTCTGGTAATGACATAAAAAGCTTTTAAGTTATTTTATGTTCATATTAACAAGTAAGAAACACAATTTTAAAAAGATAGCAAGTACTATTTTGCACATTTGAGGCTGATAACAGTGAGGACTTACTACAAATTTCTGTATTTCATCAAGAGTGATAAGATCTGAAATTTCAATAAAATGCTTATAAATTTACTTTACTTTGCTGTTACAAAAAATATGAGATGCTTAGTCACTTTCTAGATAGATCCCCAGGCTTTGAATACTTTCTGATACTCCTTGGTTCATTCACTCATGATTTTACTCAATAACTACCTGTTGAATACCTACTTTACATTGCTATAAAGAAACAAAAACAAGGTGTCTGTTGTCATTAATTCTACCTGCACATGAACGCAGTACAACACAAAGGTATTCTGTCTACGTTTTTAGTTACTTTTCTACAGCAATCACTGGAACTCAATTCTTAAGTTGAGGTTTGCTCTATCCCAATCTCATTTTCCCAATACCTTTTAGTGCAAACATATTTATTCCTCTTTTATTCCTACTATATATTCCTGAAGACAAGTCCCCTCTTATACAAATTGATGAAAATCAAATACACAGCAGGAAAAGTTCTATTAATTCCAAGAATTATAGTCTAGAATTTGGTACAAGACTTCCGCATTGACAAAATGATACTGTAGCTCACTGCAAAAATTAGAATCTAAAAGAAAAAGCTCCTTATGGAGGAAATATGCAGCATAAAAAATTAGAACTCCTCAATGGTATTAACTGCAATTTTCTAACTTGCAGTTAGAATAATCAGACATTGGTACTTTACAGATCTGCATTTGCTTTACAGATCTTTAGAAATTATAGTGAGACAACTAAGATCTGAAAAACAATACTCCCCCTAAGAACACTCCCTCCTAAAATGTTCTATTTCCTCATTCTCTTCCTTCACCTGGAATAAAAAGAGAAAATGTATGAAATACTCTGCACAAAAATAAATAAGAACCACTATATAAGATTCTTTTTGTAGACAACATACAGCCCCTCATTCCCTCACCTAACTCCAAATCTTCCAAATCACAGGTGTTTCCTTTATTCCCTTGCAGTTTAGAAAGCAGCAGACATCTATCTCCTATTACCAGGAAAGCTATATATCTAATTTAGCCAGAGCAGCAGGTGCTAATAACATCTGGGAAAATTCCTAGTAACAAAAATCACAAAGAAAAGCTTCCTCTTCTGAGCGTTACCTTAATCTACACGTTATATTTCCTCAGGGTACTTACAGCACTTCATCCTCCTGGAGGACAGATAGATGCTTTGTGACTGCTTCTTTGCCAGTACCAAATCTACATAAAAAAAGAACTCTAGAACCAACCAGAGCTACTCTATCAACAACTTGTCTCTTTTTAAAAACATACACTACTGCTATGTCTCACAGCTTTATGTGTAAATTTTGTATAAATCCTCATCTGAATTTGAATTTTGAAAAGTAAAGAGTATGTCTCTCTCACATATAGAACCCGATGGAACAACACACGAGTCACTGAAATGAATCACTTTTGGCTTTCCTATGGCTTGCCTGAGCAAGACAAGTACTTCCATTAGCACAAATTGAATTGAAGGAGAAAAAGTAAGCCATACAGCCAAATATGCATTATACAGCCATGGATCTCATTTAATACTTCTGCCTTGGTAATAATAAGAATAAATGGATATTTCAAGGGAAAGGGGTATAAAAAAAAGTAAGCATAGCTTAATGACTACATACCAATATTTTACAAAATGGACTTTGGGACTGAAATGCTGGAAGGTGAATAAAATATTTGAGAAGCAGAAATTTAAAAAGATAAAGGCATTGCAAGGTGCTCCGGCAGGAAAACTCAACTGACGAAAGACTGCATAAAAATTGCAAATAAAAAATAAACTAGAAATTTAGAAAGAACTAGAGCTGTGGAAAGGTAATAAGATGCTTAGTCACCTGGACATGGTTATGGAGGTGTGGGGATTGCAAGGCCACTCAATACCATCGTGAAGGAGATCAGACTGGTTTACACAGAGCCAGCCATGCACTGAAGCCAAACCATGTTTATGCTTTTTCTAATGCTGACTTTACACCAAGAGTTGCACAAAAATAAGGTTATAACATAAATTAGGAGTGGGGAATTATAAATAAATTAAGTGGTAGGGTAATAGATGGACTGGCTATCAATTTACATAAAGTAAAAAAAATCAATGAATAAAAAACTGTGTGCAGAGTCGTCAGGTGTACAGATATCCTTCCAGCTCATTCTAGACATCAAGGGCAGCAATGTAGAGCCAGGGACAAACAGTCTGCAAGTAACCCTTTACCAGAAAGCACCTTTTTAATGTTTACTCCACAAATATCCAAAGAAAGAAGAAACAAAGGTACAGGTAGATATTTCAATGAGAACTGTGTAAAAGCATTAGTATTGAACTCAAACCCAAAGGGCAGTAAGGTAATTCAAATTCTTATTAATTATTATCCTTAATGTATTTAAATCAAGATTTTTTTCAGTCTTGCTTAATAGCTGATTAGATTATTTCTCTGCCTCCTGGATAAGGAGAGGGGAAAAAAATTATAGATTTAAGCAAAAACAAAAATGAGTTTAATAATATAGATGCGGATACCAATATTGCAGAACAATATAAACCTACTTAGCCAGAGTTGTATTTACTTGATTTCCAACTGGAATAAGGCCACATATTAAATAGTCATACATTTTCCTTTTCAAACAGTTTATATTTTTAGAATAACATTTACATGAAGAATTATGATTGGAAATGGGGTATTTCATTGAAATTGCATCTGTTTCTCCTCTCCTCTCTTAATGAACATCATTAGCATAACGATCTTTAGTGAAATATTATGAGGACTGGTACATTTTGAGAGTATCTCAGAAGATGTATAACACATAGCAGGCATTTTATCTTCCCTGTACTGTCCTAAAAAACATTTAACCTCACCATGAATAAAGACACAAACACTAACTTTGGAAAATCCATTGGATTTCCTTACCCTCATTAATATGGAAGGAATAACAGATTGTGATACTTAGATACACATCTCTGTGAAGTATTTATAGTAAATACTGATAGCCACAAAGGTACTGAAAAGCAAGATCAGTCCCTTATTTAAATGAGAGTTCACAGTTTAGTCAAAGAAAAAAAATGAAAATGAATGTTATATTATTCATGATGAGACAAATCATATTGTACTGAAGTCTCCCCTTCCGAAAATCTCTGAAGAAAGGATTCATTTCTAATGTTACAGAAATTTGAGTTTTAGTAACCACAGTGTTTCAAAGTACTCACATATCTTAGCTAAATCCTTCCAGTTGCAGTTTACAACTCTTTTCTTAAGATGTAAGTGTTTCTTTGTTAAGGTATTTTGAGTCATTCTACAGTCAGAATAAAAGTACAGGGATGTTAATCTGAGGGCAACTGCCATAACATGGCCAGACTCAACTGAAATTCAAAATGGGAGATCTGACCTTGTTAAAGACAAAAAAGGGAAGAAACCACTGATCATGCGTTGTATATCTACCTGCCCTGACCCCAGTGAACTTTGAGAGCTTTGAAGCCAGCCAAATTTCTCATGAACCATAAAAGTGCAAATTAGACAGAATAGTTCTTGGAAATAGCTGTTCATGGGATTTATGTAAATGCATATGAAAACTAATTGGTTGACCTAAAAACTATAGTGCCCTTCCATCACTCTGAATTTTGAGAGTGCAAAAGGAACGCTGGTCTTGGGTGAATGATTAGGGAGCAGTTATTACTTTCCTGTCTTCATGAAGAAGAGAGGCACATATAAGAAAAGGTTTGGGAGACAAAGGACCTGTATTACTAGGTTTAGCCTTATACTTGTTCCTGTGAGCTACACAAGAAATTAGAGGCTGTCACATACTAAAGTGAAATGAATGAAAATCCTGGAAATATAACAGCTGTAACAACTAAGGAGTAAACACTTAAACAGAAAAATGAGTTTCTCTTCTAAATCAGCATTTCTAGTGGGTTAAGTCACTATGAGAGCTGAAAAGACTGAGATTCTGACAGCAATTTTCTTTATAACAAACATTATTATCAAAAAGTTGATCTTACAACTTGAGGGAATAGGTCACCAGGGAGGGAGGCCAGGTTGCTTCTAGTTTGCAAGGCCTATTGAAGTTCACTGAACTGCACTGGTTCATTCTGATAGGTGATACGGTAGCAGGAACACAAGCCTCCAATTAACAAAGTCCTCTCCCATCTATAATGCACCATAAAATCTGTGAGAAACAACCTGACTCCCAGACTCAGCTGCCTTGACTGTAAAATAGGATTCATAATCTCATAAAAAAATTTTAAAGGTGAATTTTGGGCTTTATTGATGCTTATTTACCTAATTATTCCAAGTTTGGGCAATTTTATTTGGTTGTTGGTCATTTTTTTTTTTCTTTAATTGCAGTAACTTTCGTTTATAACACTGGATGTGACTCAGAGGCACAGGCTTATACCTTCTCAGATGCATGTCACCACACCACACCCACCAAGACACCCTCAGTCCACACAGCCCACTGTGCTGCTTTCTCCCCAGTGTGCCCCCCACCCCAATCTTGTATCCTTAATTTTAGTCAGATTTCTATGGCTTGTCGTTGGTTTGACATCATCTGATCCTTTGCTTTGTTTCGCTATATTCCACAAATAGGTGAAACCACCTGGTTCACAGAGTTATTTCTAAGGCTTAAATTAAATAATGCATATAAAAACCTGAGTATTAGCAAGTCCTCAAGAAATATTAGCTTCTATCATTCCCCTAAGGCTATCTCAAAGACAATGAGGGTGAACTGCTGGAGATAATGATTCATCATAACTTATAGGAGACTGAGGTGAGGAATATTATCAAAGTGTGACATGATTAAGAAATGAATTTTAAAACTAAAATACAAGGTTAATAGTCTCAATAGGAAATAAAGCAAATCTGTAATCTCTCAAGGTTGATGTTATGAACTATTTGTTTAATTTACAAAGGAGAACTTATTATCAAAGTCTTTCCAAATGCTATTAGAGGGAATCTGGGACTTCACTCTGGAAGATAAATAGAGAAAGGATTATCGCCAAGTATCCCCATTTCAAAAGATTTAGTGGAAACAACTATTAATAAAAGACATCATCGGGACAGTTTGGTGGAATAATGAGATGTCTAATGTTACATATTTGGTCCTGTACCTTGAAGGAGTAGAATTAAGAATATAACAATATTGGTACTTATTTCCTTTTGATTGGTAGAACAGACTTCAGTGTCCAGTGTAGACAGAGGAAGGGTGCAAAGCTTCTGATGAAGATACCATAATAAACAGTCTAAAGAGGCTGTATCCATTTATCTATCCATCCACTTACCTTGCACATACCTAAACATCTAATAGGTATGTTTATTTTCTTCTTAAGTATAAAACACAGTGATCAAAAGTTAACAAAGGAGATATATATATATATAGATATAGATATAGATGATATAGATATATGCAGATACCCAGAGTAAAAGGCAACACATGGCAAATATCAAGCAATTATATCCAAAAGTTTTAACAGTAATGGGGTGTTACAAAGAAAACTATCCACTAATGAAGGTGATAACAAGGATAAAGTTTTCAGAGGAAAAGAGCAGGGGGAATTGGCAGGGCTCCTCTAAGAGTTTATTCTGCAGTGAGAAGGTCACTGAAGGCTTTGGAGCTGAGAAGTCATCAGCTCAAAGCTGCATCTAATGAAGATTCATCTGGCAGAACTGATTAGAACAGCAGTTGTTGTGTGAGTACATGTGTGTTTTCTCCAATGAAATGCTGTGGGGTGGAGGTCAATTAAGGGGTGTGGTGCAAGTAATTTGTTATAAAAAATTCAAAACCAAAGCTTGTAAATGATTTTTGTGTTAGTTTTAACATATTCAAGATTATTTCTAAATGACACAACCCTTACCAAATGCTTTATGGGAAACCAGAGAATGATGGTGGGTACCTGGGCTCCAGTGAACTTGAACATATTCACCAGAGTGTGCCTGCTTGGGAAAGTCATGTGACTCGGAGGCACTGGTAGGCTCAGAAGTGAAGAACAATGGAACAGAAGGCAAAGAATAGTGGTTAAGAAGATTTTGCAAATAAGAAACTACTGCAATACTTGATGGCATGAAATAATAAAGATTTTAAAAAGACAGAGGGAGCCTAAATAAAAACAGAATAGTAGATATTTGAAAAATGACCAAGGAAAACTTTGTAAAGTTATCAGTGGCAGGAGACAACAAAGTGTAAGACAGTAACACTTCCTTCAAGTTCTGAGTTGTCTATTTTGTTGTGTTTTTATTGAGGAAGCATTGGTTTACAACACTGTATGAGATACAAAGGCACAGGATCACACCTGTACATGTCCTCACACTACATTCACCTCCAGGAATATCAGCCCTCCACCATACCTGCTTCGTGGGGTTGGGTATGCTGTTTCTCTGATCTCTGTTCCTAATGTTTTTCTTGTGGTTTTATTTTTAAATTTCCTTCTAAATATATTACCTCTATACAAATCACAAGAAGAATAAAATTTGAAAGTAGGAATATAAGTGAACAAAGGCCTTACAATAACCTACGTCAAAAAGAATTAACTACATTTCAGGTTCATTCATGATCCAGAGAACTTTGATTTTATTGTGTTATATTTAAATGAAGAGTATCAAATATGTAAGGAAACTATTCATTTTAAAGATACCACATTTCACACATGTTAAGAATAGTTCATTTCAAAGTTAATTTTAGTAGACTGAAAGTAACATCACATGTATAGTCCTAACTTTCTGCGAAATGTCCAAAGGTGGGCAAATGTGCCCAAAGAGGATAAAGTATTATCTAATATATAGAAAATCTAGAGGTAGAAAAAGGATTATAAATATCTATGTTTGTGATTTTAATGATGTATTGGTTTTCTAAGGATGATGTAACAAGCAATGACAAATTTCAGTGCCTAAAAACAATGCAAATTTACTATGTTAAAATTCTGCAGAAGTTCCATGGGTCTCACTGAGCTAAAAACAAAATCACGGTATCGTCAAAATTCATTCCATTCTGGAAAATCCAGGAAGAATTGCTTTGATTGCCTTTCCACTTTCTCAGACACTGCCTACATTTGGCTTGGAACTCCCTTCCTCTGGATTCAAGGTATCGACTATGAGTTGAGTCCTCAAATGAAGTTAGTCTTTTTTTTTTTTTTAAATAATAAATTTTATTTTTATATTCCCCCATACAATTGCAAAAGCCCCATTATGACCCCAATCCTTCCCCTCCCGCCCCCCACCCCCCAAAAAGTGTCTCTGGTTCATAGTTTTTTGTTGATTTTGATTTTCACTTTCTTATATTCATTTTCCTGGTCCCTTATGTAAGTTTTCTAGATTCCTGCTATGAGTGAGACCATCCGGTATTTTTCTTTTTCTTTTTGGCTTATTTCGCTGAGCATGATCCCTTCCAGCGCCATCCATGTTGCTGCAAATGGCATGTGTTTATCTTTTTTGAATGCTGAGTAATATTCCATGGTATATATAAACAGCTGGGACTACATCAAATTAAAGAGCTTCTGCACAGCAAAAGAGACAATAACAAAACAAAGAGAAACCCCACCAACTGGGAGAACATTTTTGCACCCAACACTAATGATAAAGGACTGATCACAAAAATCTGCAAAGAGCTGATGAGACTCAGCAACAACAAAGAAAATAACCCAGTCAAAAAATGGGCAGAAGAGCTAAAAAGAAACTTCTCTGAAGAGGAAATGCAAATGGCCAACAGACATATGAAAAAATGTTCAACATCACTTGTAATCAGGGAAATGCAAATCAAAACTACCATGAGATACCATCTCACACCAGTGAGAATGGCACATATTAAAAAAACTAGCAACAACAAATGTTGGCGAGGGTGTGGAGAAAAAGGAACTCTTCTGCACTGTTGGTGGGAGTGCAAACTGGTCCAACCACTATGGAGAGCTGTGTGGAGATTTCTGGACCTACTAAACATAGAGCTTCCATATGATCCAGCAATTCCACTCCTAGGTATTTACCCAAAGGACACAGAAACATCAATTCCAAAGAGCACCTGCACCCCTATGTTTATAGCAGCACTGTTTACAATAGCTAAGCTTTGGAAACAACCCAAATGCCCAAAATAGATGACTGGATCAAGAAGATGTGGTACATATATACCATGGAATATTACTCAGCATTCAAAAAAGAAGTTAGTCTTTCTTTTCTGTTTCCCTCTTTCTTTCACTTTTAAGATCCCTTAAGACTTAAGTGGGTGCAAACAAATAATATAGGAGAGAAACTCCCTATGTCAAAGTCCTTAATTAAATCACAACTACCAAATCTCTTTTGCCATGTAATAAAACATCTTTGGAAGAGGTAGATTAGCATTATTCCACCAACCACAATTGAAAATTATGTATGCAACAAAATAGAAAAGATGGAAGACTAAAAAGACCCATACACAGCAAAGATATGCTTTGAATATAAGGAAAACTACTTATTACCTACAAACATCAAATCTATTTCAGTACATGCAATGTTATTATTCTCCCTGAGGTTGAATCTGATTCTCCATAATTCAAAATCAAGTAGAACAGCTTTGTGTACTATGAAAAAGCAGAAAATCAAATAGTAATCTCTAAGAGAAACAAATAATAAAATGTGAAAAATGATTCAAATAATATAGCTAACACACTGGATTTTACAGAATATATTCCAGAATACACACACACACACAATTTTAAAGAGGAAAAATGTAAACTTTAAATATCTGACCTCTCCAGTCAATCAACACTTGACTATTACCAAGTATATATAGTACTGTAGATACACAAAATATCTGTCTCTAAAATTAAGTTCAACCAATAGAAGTAGTTACAAGTATTAAGCCCATTTCACAGAGTGGCAAGTGGGCAGAGATACAACTAACTAAAGTATGATTAGCCAGAACTTTTTATTGCTAAATTACTCACTAACAACCTGAATATTGATTACATATTCAATCAAAGCCGCTATCTGCCCAGATTTGTGGATCAGCAGTTCCAAGTCATATCCTGATTTATTTAATGATGGCCTAAAAACATTAAACCATTGCCTTAATTTCAATCCTTGCTGACCTGTAATAGATTACAAATCATAATATAAAATAAGAAATTTGTAATGAAACATAAATACACACACACAGAGATTAAGACCAAAACAATCAAAATGAAAGTCTGATTTGACTTAAATACTGGAATTAAAACAAAAAACTACTGTTTCTCAACTGGTTTTTGAAAGCAATTATTGTAAAATCCTAAAACTAAAAGAAGGAAGATGTAATTTCATTTTACATAAATAGTTTAATGAATTCAAATGTCTCAATCTATCAATTAAAATCCTCCCCCATTATCTCTAATGATCCAACATCAATGAACTTCTGAACAAACTGGTAACAATGTAAAAGAAAGTACTAAGTAGACTTTTTTAAGTTAAGCAGAATCCAAATAAATAAATTATATTAGTTTTAAAGATTATACCCTAATTTAAAATGTTTAATTATGCTCCAGGATGTAAGAGAAAAAAGAAATGGTTTGCCTTGTTGTTAGAACAGGCAACAATGATTAGCATTTCTATAAGTGTCAAGCTTGACTGTCAAATATTCTTTCAATGAGAAAAACAAAAAAACTGCTTGAAATGATGTAGGTGAGTGGCTGTGTGGATGGAAAACTAAGCCAAAAAAATAATAATAATGTACAAACAAAACATAAATGATGCAACCCTATGGCTACCCTACTTGTTAGAAGAGATGCCTACAGAGGCAAGTCTGTTCCTTATTTCTGCAACACAAATGAGTTCTTAGAATTATCCTCTATCCAGTCATTCACACATAACAGATTTGGCACAGAGATTAACAGGTAGAGCAAGTAAAAAAATAAACAAAAACAGTCAGCCAAAAGGAGTTTCTCAGAAAATACACAAATGGTGAAATGAAAGAAAAATTCCTTAAAAAGTTGAGATTTCCACTGATACAGATAAATGAGGTACATGAGACTCTCCAGAAATGCAGTGTTTTCTAGAGCCCAATACCTGGACTAATAGGGCAATTTTAGAAAATTGAAAAAAAAAAAAAAAAAAAAAAAAAAAACCTGACACATGTCTCATGTCTCTCTGTTATTGTAAAAATACTTTCCCTCAGGGCTACTTTTAAGACCAAAATGAGTGTTTATTTTCCAAGACTTATCACTAAGTTGCCTTATGCTTTGCATATCTAACACATGACAAGTGTAATCCTGTGGAAGTAGCTTGTAAAAATATAGTCATGAGAAACGTTCTACAATCTGGCTTCGAACTCATGAGTCTTTTACTAATGCAGGTCTCCCAAAATTTTACATAGCAAATCCAGTCTCTACCACTCATTTCTCCTATCTTTTTCTCCATACAGGTAATGAACACTTGCAAGGCAAAGATTAAACCTAGTCATATATTTGAGGAGTTAACAGTCAAAATAAGAACACCACTATACAAAATATTATGATGAGAAATGACCAAAAATAGTAATGTATTCTAAGAGCTAAAAAGTTAATGGAAAAATGGGCCTCCCCGGTGGCGCAGCGGTTGAGCGCTGGGTTGCGAAGCTGCCCGCGGCCTCTGCGGCGCCGGTTCGATCCCCGGCTGTTCCCAGGCCACCGGAGGAGGATCCCACATGGTGCGCAGACCTCTCCTGCCACCCGCTGCTCCCCTCAGCAGTGTACTTCAGTCCTTCTGCCTGCTCTGCTCCCCACTGTGGCTCTGGTGAATTCTCTCACCCTCCCGCGCTTCTGACTGTACCCAGTGCATGTATAAACAAAACAAACAAACAAATATAATTAATAAATAAACATGCCTCTATTTAAAAAAAAAAAAAAAAAAAAGTTTAAAAAAGTTAATGGAAAAAAAAAAAAAATACCCAACTCCTTTGCCCTTATTCTTTCCAAGATTCCTTTCTCTACCTTTACTTTCTTGTTCAGCCTCTCGTATCTTCTGGATCCTGCTATACCATTCACCTTCTTTCACCTGTTCAACCTCTCCCATTCTGGATCCTGGCACTCAACATTAATAGTCAAGCTTAAATCTGCTATGATCAGTAACAAACAGAAAATACTCTAAAAATTGTATACATTCTACTATTAAGGACTGAAACTATTTTAAACATATATAGTTTTAATAGTCTTGGCTTACATTTTTGGTATTCAAAGTATTTTTATTTTTCCATGTTATACTAGAGAGCTAATCAAATCATACAAAATGGGGCTAGAATTACTTCTAACAATGTTATAGTATCCCTAAATAAATCAGGACAATCTTAGAGAATACTGTCGTGAAATGAATAAAAAATAAATGGTTGAAATATGTCTACTGTAAAATGCAATACATAACTAAAATATTAAGACATTGTTTCTTAATACTGTTACCTAATACTAGAGTGCAGTAAACAAAATGCAAACCACTACATTTAAATTACTTAATCAACTTCTGCTGAATAGTTGCTGGTTTTTTTCTTGTGGTTATAGAGCATTTATTTGGTTATATGGTTCATTATGGTTTTCTTTTTCACTAAGCATAAGTATTATGGCTCTCTGATAAATGATGCCCCTTTAATATTCTTTCATTCATTTATTCAATAAATAATTGACATATCTCCTGTGTGCTAGATTCTTTCTAGGCACTGGAGACACAATATTCAACAACAACAACAACAACAAAAAAAACAAAAACACTTATTTTCACAGAACCTCCATTCTAATGTACACATTCAACTAAACATATTTTTTACCTATGTGTTTGCCCAAAACTGTTGGAGAGAGGCAAGATAAGAAATTTCTGAGCCAGGACAGTTCTCTGAATGTTTGCTACAACCACAGTCATAGCTAACATTACTCAAAAGTGTTGAACTGAGGGACCTCCTTGGTGGCCCAGGGGTAAAGTCTCAGTACTATCACTGAGACTTATTAACTCGTGGCAGCCCGAATTCCATCCCAGTCCAGGGAGTTAACCTACATGGTGCAGCAGAGCTCTCCCGTCTTGCCCACTACTCCCCTTAGCAGTGTATTTCAATAGATCCACCTGATATACTCCCCACTCTGTCTCTGGTGAATGCTCTTACACCTTCCACCCCTCCATACCTCTGGCCTACATACCAGTTCTTCTATGCAAAATAAAAAAATCTTGAAATAAAAATGTGTTGAACTGAGATAATGTAGAGTGATGATGTATCATTTCACCAGTACCTATTGCTTGGCTAAGACACAGGTGAGAACTAAAATTAAAAAACATCCAACCTAAGAAATTAGTACTCTGCTGCAAGAATATTAGTTTCTAAAGTAGCTGGAAAACTACTTTCCTTCTTCCACATCCTATTAATATTTTCTCTTTTATTCAGAAAAGTAACCTCCAACAAAGTGGTCTTGAGAATGGCCCATTTCAATCTTACATCTAACTTTCCACTAAGTGATATATAACACAGTATTATCATAATACAGAATTGGTGAACAAAAGAGTATAAATAGAAATTGGGTAAGATCAAATTTCATCTTTATAGAAAAGGAATTTCAGAGGCCATGTCAATTTCTAATTTCTCCAGGAAGAAAAATCATATATATTAAATAGTCGCAGACACAAGAATACCTGGAAAGCAAGATGGGATTCTTATTTAAATAAGAGTTCATAATTTCAGTTTCAGGGGAAATAAGGTAAGAAAACTGTCTGCTATTTATTTACAATCATAAGTGTTTCATGTAGCAAGACTTCAATTAAACCATACTATACAGATGCCCTTCCTTCTGAAAAGCCTTGAAAACAGG
>NW_023601187.1:0-22267 GCF_014898055.3 Talpa occidentalis
AAGGGGAAGAGTCCTCACCTGGCCAGGCAGCGCTTATGAGCCTCAGGCCCCGCCCGGCCGGAGCCTGACCCCGCCCGCCGGACTCTGCCTGTGCAAGGTGCACTTCACAGACCCGCCGCTAGGGGCGCTGGCGAGGGGGGGGTTGGGGTTCGGGGATCTAGCCAAAGAGGGTAGGGGGACTCTCCAACCACGGCGGTACATAGTCCAAGGCCCCTGCAAGGTGCAGGTACCGCACCCGTTTTGCCATGGGGCCCCTCTGCCCCTCGGGGGACACCTGCACCTCCTCCGCACTCACACCCCGAGGGCTTACAGTGCGCCGAGGACGCCATAGACGGAGGGGCGGGGTCCCCGTCAGGGAGGTACCCCCTGTATGCCCTCCTGGCTGCGACCGCGGCCTCCTCCAAGCTGCAGGCAGACAGGTCGGCGGGGAAAGGCCCGGCAACCCAGCAGCACTCAAAGGGAAGAGTCCTCACCTGGCCAGGCAGCGCTGATGATCGTCAGGCTCCGCCCCCGACCGAGCCTGACCCCGCCCACCGGACTCTGCCTGAGCACAGGTGCATTTCACGGCCGCCGCTAGGGGCGCGGGCGAGGGGTTCGGGACCCTCAGCCCCCACGGGGTAGGGGTTAGGGGAACCTCCACCCCCGGGGGAAACGGGACCCTCTTCCCCCTTGGGGGAACGGTAAATCTTCCTCCCGGGCACACACACCTGCACCCTCCTCTCGGACGAGAAACCCAGGGCAGGCTTGTGGCCCAAGACGCCTGGACGAAGGGGCGGGGTCACCGTCAGGGAGGGCCACCCCTTGCAAGCCACAGACAGAAGGCGCCCGCGGCGTCCTCCAAAACGCAGCATACAGCCGCGGGGAAAGCCCTTGGCAACCCAGCACCACTCAAAGGGGAAGCCCTCAGCTGGCTCAGCAGGCGCTGCGAGCCCCAGGCTCCGCCCCGGCCGGAGCCTGACCCCGCCCACCGGACCTCTGCCTGAGCACAGGTGCACTTCATAGAGCCGCCGGGGGAGGGGGGGGCCGTGAGGGCAATGGGCACCCTCAGTCCCCAAGGGCAGGGTGAACCCCACACCATGGGGAAAGGGGACGTTCCCCATGGTGAAGTAGACCAGCTTCCCACTGGGGACCGGTAAACCTCCCCCTGGCACAACTGCAGCCTCCTCTGCACTCACACAAACCCAGGGGCAGGCCTTGCGCCCGAAGACGCCCTAGACGGAGGGAGGGTCACCGTCAGGGGGGGCAAGCCTGCAAGCCTCGGGCTGTGTGCGTCCGCGGCCCCCTCCAAAACTGCAGGCAGACAGGTCGGTGCGGAACGCCCCTGGCAACCCGCAGCACTCAAAGGGAAGAGTCCTCACCTGGCCAGGCAGCGCTGATGAGCCTCAGGCCCCGCCCCGGGCCGGAGCCTGACCCCCCCGCCGGACTCTGCCTGTGCAAAGGTGCACTTCACAGACCCGCCGCTAGGGGGCGCTGGCGAGGGGGGGTTGGGGTTCGGGGACCCTCAGCCCAAGAGGGTAGGGGGACCTCTCCAACCACGGCGGTACAGAGTCCAAGGCCCCCTGCAAGGTGCAGGGACCGCAAGCCCGTTTTGGCCATGGGCCCTCTGCCCTCGGGGGACCCTGCAACCTCCTCCGCACTCACACCCCGAGGGGCTGACAGTGCGCCGAGGACGCCATAGACGGAGGGGCGGGGTCCCGTCAGGGGGTACCCCCTGTATGCCTCGGCCTGGCTGCGACCGCGGCCTCCTCCAAAGCTGCAGGCAGACAGGTCGGCGGGGAAAGGCCCGGCAACCCGCAGCACTCAAAGGGGAAGAGTCCTCACCTGGCCAGGCAGCGCTGATGATCGTCAGGCTCCGCCCCCGACCGGAGCCTGACCCCGCCCACCGGACTCTGCCTGAGCACAGGTGCAGTTCACAGGGCCGCCGCTAGGGGGCGCGGGCGAGGGGGTTCGGGGACCCTCAGCCCCCACGGGGTAGGGGGTAGGGGAACCTCCACCCCCGGGGGAAACGGGACCCTCTTCCCCCTTGGGGGAACGGTAAATCTTCCTCCCGGGGCACACCTGCACCCTCCTCTCGGACTCAGAAACCCAGGGGCAGGACGTGGGCCCCAAGACGCCCTGGACGAAGGGGCGGGGTCACCGTCAGGGAGGGCCACCCCTTGCAAGCCACAGACAGAAGGCGCCCGCGGCGTCCTCCAAAACGGCAGGCATACAGGCGGCGGGGAAAGCCCTTGGCAACCCAGCACCACTCAAAGGGGAAGCGTCCTCAGCTGGCTCAGCAGCGCTGCGGAGCCCCAGGCTCCGCCCCCGCCGGAGCCTGACCCCGCCCACCGGACTCTGCCTGAGCACAGGTGCACTTCATAGAGCCGCCGGGGGAGGGGGGGCCGGTGAGGGCAATGGGCACCCTCAGTCCCAAGGGGGCAGGGTGACCCCACACCATGGGGAAAGGGGACGTTTCCCCATGGGTGAAGTAGACCAGCTTCCCACTTGGGGACCGGTAAACCTTCCCCCGGGGCACAACTGCAGCCTCCTCTGGCACTCACAACCCCAGGGGCAGGCCTTGCGCCCGAAGACGCCCTAGACGGAGGGGAGGGGTCACCGTCAGGGAGGGCAAGCCCTGCAAGCCTCGGACTGTGTGCGTCCGCGGCCCCCTCCAAAACTGCAGGCAGACAGGTCGGTGCGGAACGCCCCTGGCAACCCAGCAGCACTCAAAGGGGAAGAGTCCTCACCTGGCCAGGCAGCGCTGATGAGCCTCAGGCCCCGCCCCGGGCCGGAGCCTGACCCCGCCCGCCGGACTCTGCCTGTGCAAAGGTGCACTTCACAGACCGCCGCTAGGGGGCGCTGGCGAGGGGGGGTTTCGGTTCGGGGACCCTCAGCCCTAAGAGGGTAGGGGGACCTCTCCAACCACGGCGGTACAGAGTCCAAGGCCCCCTGCAAGGTGCAGGGACCGCAAGCCCGTTTTGGCCATGGGGCCCTCTGCCCCTCGGGGGACACCTGCAACCTCCTCCGCACTCACACCCCGAGGGGCTGACAGTGCGCCGAGGACGCCATAGACGGAGGGGCGGGGTCCCCGTCAGGGAGGGTACCCCTGTATGCCTCGGCCTGGCTGCGACCGCGGCCTCCTCCAAAGCTGCAGGCAGACAGGTCGGCGGGGAAAGGCCCGGGCAACCCGGCAGCACTCAAAGGGGAAGAGTCCTCACCTGGCCAGGCAGCGCTGATGATCGTCAGGCTCCGCCCCGACCGGAGCCTGACCCCGCCCACCGGACTCTGCCTGAGCACAGGTGCAGTTCACAGGGCCGCCGCTAGGGGGCGCGGGCGAGGGGTTCGGGGACCCTCAGCCCCCACGGGGGTAGGGGGTAGGGGAACCTCCACCCCCGGGGGAAACGGGACCCTCTTCCCCCTTGGGGAACGGTAAATCTTCCTCCGGGGCACACCTGCACCCTCCTCTCGGACTCAGAAACCCAGGGGCAGGACGTGGGCCCCAAGACGCCCTGGACGAAGGGGCGGGGTCACCGTCAGGGAGGGCCACCCCTTGCAAGCCACAGACAGAAGGCGCCCGCGGCGTCCTCCAAAACGGCAGGCATACAGGCCGGCGGGGAAAGCCCTGGGCAACCCAGCACCACTCAAAGGGGAAGCGTCCTCAGCTGGCTCAGCAGCGCTGCGGAGCCCAGGCTCCCCCCGGCCGGAGCCTGACCCCGCCCACCGGACTCTGCTGAGCACAGGTGCACTTCATAGAGCCGCCGGGGGAGGGGGGGGCCGGTGAGGGCAATGGGCACCCTCAGTCCCAAGGGGGCAGGGTGACCCCACACCATGGGGAAAGGGGACGTTTCCCCATGGGTGAAGTAGACCAGCTTCCCACTTGGGGACCGGTAAACCTTCCCCCGGGGCACAACTGCAGCCTCCTCTGGCACTCACAACCCAGGGGCAGGCCTTGCGCCCGAAGACGCCCTAGACGGAGGGGAGGGGTCACCGTCAGGGAGGGCAAGCCCTGCAAGCCTCGGACTGTGTGCGTCCGCGGCCCCCTCCAAAACTGCAGGCAGACAGGTCGGTGCGGAACGCCCCTGGCAACCCAGCAGCACTCAAAGGGGAAGAGTCCTCACCTGGCCAGGCAGCGCTGATGAGCCTCAGGCCCCGCCCCGGGCCGGAGCCTGACCCCGCCCGCCGGACTCTGCCTGTGCAAAGGTGCACTTCACAGACCCGCCGCTAGGGGGCGCTGGCGAGGGGGGGTTGGGGTCGGGGACCCTCAGCCCCAAGAGGGTAGGGGGACCTCTCCAACCACGGCGGTACAGAGTCCAAGGCCCCCTGCAAGGTGCAGGGACCGCAAGCCCGTTTTGGCCATGGGGCCCTCTGCCCCTCGGGGGACACCTGCAACCTCCTCCGCACTCACACCCCGAGGGGCTGACAGTGCGCCGAGGACGCCATAGACGGAGGGGCGGGGTCACCGTCAGGGAGGGTACCCCCTGTATGCCTCGGCCTGGCTGCGACCGCGGCCTCCTCCAAAGCTGCAGGCAGACAGGTCGGCGGGGAAAGGCCCGGGCAACCCGGCAGCACTCAAAGGGGAAGAGTCCTCACCTGGCCAGGCAGCGCTGATGATCGTCAGGCTCCGCCCCCGACCGGAGCCTGACCCCGCCCACCGGACTCTGCCTGAGCACAGGTGCAGTTCACAGGGCCGCCGCTAGGGGGCGCGGGCGAGGGGGTTCGGGGACCCTCAGCCCCACGGGGGTAGGGGGTAGGGGAACCTCCACCCCCGGGGGAAACGGGACCTCTTCCCCCTTGGGTGAACGGTAAATCTTCCTCCCGGGGCACACCTGCACCCTCCTCTCGGACTCAGAAACCCAGGGGCAGGACGTGGGCCCCAAGACGCCCTGGACGAAGGGGCGGGGTCACCGTCAGGGAGGGCCACCCCTTGCAAGCCACAGACAGAAGGCGCCCGCGGCGTCCTCCAAAACGGCAGGCATACAGGCCGGCGGGGAAAGCCCTTGGCAACCCAGCACCACTCAAAGGGGAAGCGTCCTCAGCTGGCTCAGCAGCGCTGCGGAGCCCCAGGCTCCGCCCCCGGCCGGAGCCTGACCCCGCCCACCGGACTCTGCCTGAGCACAGGTGCACTTCATAGAGCCGCCGGGGGAGGGGGGGGCCGGTGAGGGCAATGGGCACCCTCAGTCCCAAGGGGGCAGGGTGACCCCACACCATGGGGAAAGGGGACGTTTCCCCATGGGTGAAGTAGACCAGCTTCCCACTTGGGGACCGGTAAACCTTCCCCCGGGGCACAACTGCAGCCTCCTCTGGCACTCACAACCCCAGGGGCAGGCCTTGCGCCCGAAGACGCCCTAGACGGAGGGGAGGGGTCACCGTCAGGGAGGGCAAGCCCTGCAAGCCTCGGACTGTGTGCGTCCGCGGCCCCCTCCAAAACTGCAGGCAGACAGGTCGGTGCGGAACGCCCCTGGCAACCCAGCAGCACTCAAAGGGGAAGAGTCCTCACCTGGCCAGGCAGCGCTGATGAGCCTCAGGCCCCGCCCCGGGCCGGAGCCTGACCCCGCCCGCCGGACTCTGCCTGTGCAAAGGTGCACTTCACAGACCCGCCGCTAGGGGGCGCTGGCGAGGGGGGGTTGGGGTTCGGGGACCCTCAGCCCCAAGAGGGTAGGGGGACCTCTCCAACCACGGCGGTACAGAGTCCAAGGCCCCCTGCAAGGTGCAGGGACCGCAAGCCCGTTTTGGCCATGGGGCCCTCTGCCCCTCGGGGGACACCTGCAACCTCCTCCGCACTCACACCCCGAGGGGCTGACAGTGCGCCGAGGACGCCATAGACGGAGGGGCGGGGTCCCCGTCAGGGAGGGTACCCCCTGTATGCCTCGGCCTGGCTGCGACCGCGGCCTCCTCCAAAGCTGCAGGCAGACAGGTCGGCGGGGAAAGGCCCGGGCAACCCGGCAGCACTCAAAGGGGAAGAGTCCTCACCTGGCCAGGCAGCGCTGATGATCGTCAGGCTCCGCCCCCGACCGGAGCCTGACCCCGCCCACCGGACTCTGCCTGAGCACAGGTGCAGTTCACAGGGCCGCCGCTAGGGGGCGCGGGCGAGGGGGTTCGGGGACCCTCAGCCCCCACGGGGGTAGGGGGTAGGGGAACCTCCACCCCCGGGGAAACGGGACCCTCTTCCCCCTTGGGGGAACGGTAAATCTTCCTCCCGGGGCACACCTGCACCCTCCTCTCGGACTCAGAAACCCAGGGGCAGGACGTGGGCCCCAAGACGCCCTGGACGAAGGGGCGGGGTCACCGTCAGGGAGGGCCACCCCTTGCAAGCCACAGACAGAAGGCGCCCGCGGCGTCCTCCAAAACGGCAGGCATACAGGCCGGCGGGGAAAGCCCTTGGCAACCCAGCACCACTCAAAGGGGAAGCGTCCTCAGCTGGCTCAGCAGCGCTGCGGAGCCCCAGGCTCCGCCCCCGGCCGGAGCCTGACCCCGCCCACCGGACTCTGCCTGAGCACAGGTGCACTTCATAGAGCCGCCGGGGGAGGGGGGGGCCGGTGAGGGCAATGGGCACCCTCAGTCCCAAGGGGGCAGGGTGACCCCACACCATGGGGAAAGGGGACGTTTCCCCATGGGTGAAGTAGACCAGCTTCCCACTTGGGGACCGGTAAACCTTCCCCCGGGGCACAACTGCAGCCTCCTCTGGCACTCACAACCCCAGGGGCAGGCCTTGCGCCCGAAGACGCCCTAGACGGAGGGGAGGGGTCACCGTCAGGGAGGGCAAGCCCTGCAAGCCTCGGACTGTGTGCGTCCGCGGCCCCCTCCAAAACTGCAGGCAGACAGGTCGGTGCGGAACGCCCCTGGCAACCCAGCAGCACTCAAAGGGGAAGAGTCCTCACCTGGCCAGGCAGCGCTGATGAGCCTCAGGCCCCGCCCCGGGCCGGAGCCTGACCCCGCCCGCCGGACTCTGCCTGTGCAAAGGTGCACTTCACAGACCCGCCGCTAGGGGGCGCTGGCGAGGGGGGGTTGGGGTTCGGGGACCCTCAGCCCCAAGAGGGTAGGGGGACCTCTCCAACCACGGCGGTACAGAGTCCAAGGCCCCCTGCAAGGTGCAGGGACCGCAAGCCCGTTTTGGCCATGGGGCCCTCTGCCCCTCGGGGGACACCTGCAACCTCCTCCGCACTCACACCCCGAGGGGCTGACAGTGCGCCGAGGACGCCATAGACGGAGGGGCGGGGTCCCCGTCAGGGAGGGTACCCCCTGTATGCCTCGGCCTGGCTGCGACCGCGGCCTCCTCCAAAGCTGCAGGCAGACAGGTCGGCGGGGAAAGGCCCGGGCAACCCGGCAGCACTCAAAGGGGAAGAGTCCTCACCTGGCCAGGCAGCGCTGATGATCGTCAGGCTCCGCCCCCGACCGGAGCCTGACCCCGCCCACCGGACTCTGCCTGAGCACAGGTGCAGTTCACAGGGCCGCCGCTAGGGGGCGCGGGCGAGGGGGTTCGGGGACCCTCAGCCCCCACGGGGGTAGGGGGTAGGGGAACCTCCACCCCCGGGGGAAACGGGACCCTCTTCCCCCTTGGGGGAACGGTAAATCTTCCTCCCGGGGCACACCTGCACCCTCCTCTCGGACTCAGAAACCCAGGGGCAGGACGTGGGCCCCAAGACGCCCTGGACGAAGGGGCGGGGTCACCGTCAGGGAGGGCCACCCCTTGCAAGCCACAGACAGAAGGCGCCCGCGGCGTCCTCCAAAACGGCAGGCATACAGGCCGGCGGGGAAAGCCCTTGGCAACCCAGCACCACTCAAAGGGGAAGCGTCCTCAGCTGGCTCAGCAGCGCTGCGGAGCCCCAGGCTCCGCCCCCGGCCGGAGCCTGACCCCGCCCACCGGACTCTGCCTGAGCACAGGTGCACTTCATAGAGCCGCCGGGGAGGGGGGGGCCGGTGAGGGCAATGGGCACCCTCAGTCCCAAGGGGGCAGGGTGACCCCACACCATGGGGAAAGGGGACGTTTCCCCATGGGTGAAGTAGACCAGCTTCCCACTTGGGGACCGGTAAACCTTCCCCCGGGGCACAACTGCAGCCTCCTCTGGCACTCACAACCCCAGGGGCAGGCCTTGCGCCCGAAGACGCCCTAGACGGAGGGGAGGGGTCACCGTCAGGGAGGGCAAGCCCTGCAAGCCTCGGACTGTGTGCGTCCGCGGCCCCCTCCAAAACTGCAGGCAGACAGGTCGGTGCGGAACGCCCCTGGCAACCCAGCAGCACTCAAAGGGGAAGAGTCCTCACCTGGCCAGGCAGCGCTGATGAGCCTCAGGCCCCGCCCCGGGCCGGAGCCTGACCCCGCCCGCCGGACTCTGCCTGTGCAAAGGTGCACTTCACAGACCCGCCGCTAGGGGGCGCTGGCGAGGGGGGGGTTGGGGTTCGGGGACCCTCAGCCCCAAGAGGGTAGGGGGACCTCTCCAACCACGGCGGTACAGAGTCCAAGGCCCCTGCAAGGTGCAGGGACCGCAAGCCCGTTTTGGCCATGGGGCCCTCTGCCCCTCGGGGGACACCTGCAACCTCCTCCGCACTCACACCCCGAGGGGCTGACAGTGCGCCGAGGACGCCATAGACGGAGGGGCGGGGTCCCCGTCAGGGAGGGTACCCCCTGTATGCCTCGGCCTGGCTGCGACCGCGGCCTCCTCCAAAGCTGCAGGCAGACAGGTCGGCGGGGAAAGGCCCGGGCAACCCGGCAGCACTCAAAGGGGAAGAGTCCTCACCTGGCCAGGCAGCGCTGATGATCGTCAGGCTCCGCCCCCGACCGGAGCCTGACCCCGCCCACCGGACTCTGCCTGAGCACAGGTGCAGTTCACAGGGCCGCCGCTAGGGGGCGCGGGCGAGGGGGTTCGGGGACCCTCAGCCCCCACGGGGGTAGGGGGTAGGGGAACCTCCACCCCCGGGGGAAACGGGACCCTCTTCCCCCTTGGGGGAACGGTAAATCTTCCTCCCGGGGCACACCTGCACCCTCCTCTCGGACTCAGAAACCCAGGGGCAGGACGTGGGCCCCAAGACGCCCTGGACGAAGGGGCGGGGTCACCGTCAGGGAGGGCCACCCCTTGCAAGCCACAGACAGAAGGCGCCCGCGGCGTCCTCCAAAACGGCAGGCATACAGGCCGGCGGGGAAAGCCCTTGGCAACCCAGCACCACTCAAAGGGGAAGCGTCCTCAGCTGGCTCAGCAGCGCTGCGGAGCCCCAGGCTCCGCCCCCGGCCGGAGCCTGACCCCGCCCACCGGACTCTGCCTGAGCACAGGTGCACTTCATAGAGCCGCCGGGGGAGGGGGGGGCCGGTGAGGGCAATGGGCACCCTCAGTCCCAAGGGGGCAGGGTGACCCCACACCATGGGGAAAGGGGACGTTTCCCCATGGGTGAAGTAGACCAGCTTCCCACTTGGGGACCGGTAAACCTTCCCCCGGGGCACAACTGCAGCCTCCTCTGGCACTCACAACCCCAGGGGCAGGCCTTGCGCCCGAAGACGCCCTAGACGGAGGGGAGGGGTCACCGTCAGGGAGGGCAAGCCCTGCAAGCCTCGGACTGTGTGCGTCCGCGGCCCCCTCCAAAACTGCAGGCAGACAGGTCGGTGCGGAACGCCCCTGGCAACCCAGCAGCACTCAAAGGGGAAGAGTCCTCACCTGGCCAGGCAGCGCTGATGAGCCTCAGGCCCCGCCCCGGGCCGGAGCCTGACCCCGCCCGCCGGACTCTGCCTGTGCAAAGGTGCACTTCACAGACCCGCCGCTAGGGGGCGCTGGCGAGGGAGGGGGACCTCTCCAACCACGGCGGTACAGAGTCCAAGGCCCCCTGCAAGGTGCAGGGACCGCAAGCCCGTTTTGGCCATGGGGCCCTCTGCCCCTCGGGGGACACCTGCAACCTCCTCCGCACTCACACCCCGAGGGGCTGACAGTGCGCCGAGGACGCCATAGACGGAGGGGCGGGGTCACCGTCAGGGAGGGTACCCCCTGTATGCCTCGGCCTGGCTGCGACCGCGGCCTCCTCCAAAGCTGCAGGCAGACAGGTCGGCGGGGAAAGGCCCGGGCAACCCGGCAGCACTCAAAGGGGAAGAGTCCTCACCTGGCCAGGCAGCGCTGATGATCGTCAGGCTCCGCCCCCGACCGGAGCCTGACCCCGCCCACCGGACTCTGCCTGAGCACAGGTGCACTTCATAGAGCCGCCGGGGGGGGGGGGGCCGGTGAGGGCAATGGGCACCCTCAGTCCCAAGGGGGCAGGGTGACCCCACACCATGGGGAAAGGGGACGTTTCCCCATGGGTGAAGTAGACCAGCTTCCCACTTGGGGACCGGTAAACCTTCCCCCGGGGCACAACTGCAGCCTCCTCTGGCACTCACAACCCCAGGGGCAGGCCTTGCGCCCGAAGACGCCCTAGACGGAGGGGAGGGGTCACCGTCAGGGAGGGCAAGCCCTGCAAGCCTCGGACTGTGTGCGTCCGCGGCCCCCTCCAAAACTGCAGGCAGACAGGTCGGTGCGGAACGCCCCTGGCAACCCAGCAGCACTCAAAGGGGAAGAGTCCTCACCTGGCCAGGCAGCGCTGATGAGCCTCAGGCCCCGCCCCGGGCCGGAGCCTGACCCCGCCCGCCGGACTCTGCCTGTGCAAAGGTGCACTTCACAGACCCGCCGCTAGGGGGCGCTGGCGAGGGGGGGGTTGGGGTTCGGGGACCCTCAGCCCCAAGAGGGTAGGGGGACCTCTCCAACCACGGCGGTACAGAGTCCAAGGCCCCCTGCAAGGTGCAGGGACCGCAAGCCCGTTTTGGCCATGGGGCCCTCTGCCCCTCGGGGGACACCTGCAACCTCCTCCGCACTCACACCCCGAGGGGCTGACAGTGCGCCGAGGACGCCATAGACGGAGGGGCGGGGTCCCCGTCAGGGAGGGTACCCCCTGTATGCCTCGGCCTGGCTGCGACCGCGGCCTCCTCCAAAGCTGCAGGCAGACAGGTCGGCGGGGAAAGGCCCGGGCAACCCGGCAGCACTCAAAGGGGAAGAGTCCTCACCTGGCCAGGCAGCGCTGATGATCGTCAGGCTCCGCCCCCGACCGGAGCCTGACCCCGCCCACCGGACTCTGCCTGAGCACAGGTGCAGTTCACAGGGCCGCCGCTAGGGGGCGCGGGCGAGGGGGTTCGGGGACCCTCAGCCCCCACGGGGGTAGGGGGTAGGGGAACCTCCACCCCCGGGGGAAACGGGACCCTCTTCCCCCTTGGGGGAACGGTAAATCTTCCTCCCGGGGCACACCTGCACCCTCCTCTCGGACTCAGAAACCCAGGGGCAGGACGTGGGCCCCAAGACGCCCTGGACGAAGGGGCGGGGTCACCGTCAGGGAGGGCCACCCCTTGCAAGCCACAGACAGAAGGCGCCCGCGGCGTCCTCCAAAACGGCAGGCATACAGGCCGGCGGGGAAAGCCCTTGGCAACCCAGCACCACTCAAAGGGGAAGCGTCCTCAGCTGGCTCAGCAGCGCTGCGGAGCCCCAGGCTCCGCCCCCGGCCGGAGCCTGACCCCGCCCACCGGACTCTGCCTGAGCACAGGTGCACTTCATAGAGCCGCCGGGGGAGGGGGGGGGCCGGTGAGGGCAATGGGCACCCTCAGTCCCAAGGGGGCAGGGTGACCCCACACCATGGGGAAAGGGGACGTTTCCCCATGGGTGAAGTAGACCAGCTTCCCACTTGGGGACCGGTAAACCTTCCCCCGGGGCACAACTGCAGCCTCCTCTGGCACTCACAACCCCAGGGGCAGGCCTTGCGCCCGAAGACGCCCTAGACGGAGGGGAGGGGTCACCGTCAGGGAGGGCAAGCCCTGCAAGCCTCGGACTGTGTGCGTCCGCGGCCCCCTCCAAAACTGCAGGCAGACAGGTCGGTGCGGAACGCCCCTGGCAACCCAGCAGCACTCAAAGGGGAAGAGTCCTCACCTGGCCAGGCAGCGCTGATGAGCCTCAGGCCCCGCCCCGGGCCGGAGCCTGACCCCGCCCGCCGGACTCTGCCTGTGCAAAGGTGCACTTCACAGACCCGCCGCTAGGGGGCGCTGGCGAGGGGGGGTTGGGGTTCGGGGACCCTCAGCCCCAAGAGGGTAGGGGGACCTCTCCAACCACGGCGGTACAGAGTCCAAGGCCCCCTGCAAGGTGCAGGGACCGCAAGCCCGTTTTGGCCATGGGGCCCTCTGCCCCTCGGGGGACACCTGCAACCTCCTCCGCACTCACACCCCGAGGGGCTGACAGTGCGCCGAGGACGCCATAGACGGAGGGGCGGGGTCACCGTCAGGGAGGGTACCCCCTGTATGCCTCGGCCTGGCTGCGACCGCGGCCTCCTCCAAAGCTGCAGGCAGACAGGTCGGCGGGGAAAGGCCCGGGCAACCCGGCAGCACTCAAAGGGGAAGAGTCCTCACCTGGCCAGGCAGCGCTGATGATCGTCAGGCTCCGCCCCCGACCGGAGCCTGACCCCGCCCACCGGACTCTGCCTGAGCACAGGTGCAGTTCACAGGGCCGCCGCTAGGGGGCGCGGGCGAGGGGGTTCGGGGACCCTCAGCCCCCACGGGGGTAGGGGGTAGGGGAACCTCCACCCCCGGGGGAAACGGGACCCTCTTCCCCCTTGGGGGAACGGTAAATCTTCCTCCCGGGGCACACCTGCACCCTCCTCTCGGACTCAGAAACCCAGGGGCAGGACGTGGGCCCCAAGACGCCCTGGACGAAGGGGCGGGGTCACCGTCAGGGAGGGCCACCCCTTGCAAGCCACAGACAGAAGGCGCCCGCGGCGTCCTCCAAAACGGCAGGCATACAGGCCGGCGGGGAAAGCCCTTGGCAACCCAGCACCACTCAAAGGGGAAGCGTCCTCAGCTGGCTCAGCAGCGCTGCGGAGCCCCAGGCTCCGCCCCCGGCCGGAGCCTGACCCCGCCCACCGGACTCTGCCTGAGCACAGGTGCACTTCATAGAGCCGCCGGGGGGGGGGGGGCCGGTGAGGGCAATGGGCACCCTCAGTCCCAAGGGGGCAGGGTGACCCCACACCATGGGGAAAGGGGACGTTTCCCCATGGGTGAAGTAGACCAGCTTCCCACTTGGGGACCGGTAAACCTTCCCCCGGGGCACAACTGCAGCCTCCTCTGGCACTCACAACCCCAGGGGCAGGCCTTGCGCCCGAAGACGCCCTAGACGGAGGGGAGGGGTCACCGTCAGGGAGGGCAAGCCCTGCAAGCCTCGGACTGTGTGCGTCCGCGGCCCCCTCCAAAACTGCAGGCAGACAGGTCGGTGCGGAACGCCCCTGGCAACCCAGCAGCACTCAAAGGGGAAGAGTCCTCACCTGGCCAGGCAGCGCTGATGAGCCTCAGGCCCCGCCCCGGGCCGGAGCCTGACCCCGCCCGCCGGACTCTGCCTGTGCAAAGGTGCACTTCACAGACCCGCCGCTAGGGGGCGCTGGCGAGGGGGGTTGGGGTTCGGGGACCCTCAGCCCCAAGAGGGTAGGGGGACCTCTCCAACCACGGCGGTACAGAGTCCAAGGCCCCCTGCAAGGTGCAGGGACCGCAAGCCCGTTTTGGCCATGGGGCCCTCTGCCCCTCGGGGGACACCTGCAACCTCCTCCGCACTCACACCCCGAGGGGCTGACAGTGCGCCGAGGACGCCATAGACGGAGGGGCGGGGTCACCGTCAGGGAGGGTACCCCCTGTATGCCTCGGCCTGGCTGCGACCGCGGCCTCCTCCAAAGCTGCAGGCAGACAGGTCGGCGGGGAAAGGCCCGGGCAACCCGGCAGCACTCAAAGGGGAAGAGTCCTCACCTGGCCAGGCAGCGCTGATGATCGTCAGGCTCCGCCCCCGACCGGAGCCTGACCCCGCCCACCGGACTCTGCCTGAGCACAGGTGCAGTTCACAGGGCCGCCGCTAGGGGGCGCGGGCGAGGGGGTTCGGGGACCCTCAGCCCCCACGGGGGTAGGGGGTAGGGGAACCTCCACCCCCGGGGGAAACGGGACCCTCTTCCCCCTTGGGGGAACGGTAAATCTTCCTCCCGGGGCACACCTGCACCCTCCTCTCGGACTCAGAAACCCAGGGGCAGGACGTGGGCCCCAAGACGCCCTGGACGAAGGGGCGGGGTCACCGTCAGGGAGGGCCACCCCTTGCAAGCCACAGACAGAAGGCGCCCGCGGCGTCCTCCAAAACGGCAGGCATACAGGCCGGCGGGGAAAGCCCTTGGCAACCCAGCACCACTCAAAGGGGAAGCGTCCTCAGCTGGCTCAGCAGCGCTGCGGAGCCCCAGGCTCCGCCCCCGGCCGGAGCCTGACCCCGCCCACCGGACTCTGCCTGAGCACAGGTGCACTTCATAGAGCCGCCGGGGGAGGGGGGGGCCGGTGAGGGCAATGGGCACCCTCAGTCCCAAGGGGGCAGGGTGACCCCACACCATGGGGAAAGGGGACGTTTCCCCATGGGTGAAGTAGACCAGCTTCCCACTTGGGGACCGGTAAACCTTCCCCCGGGGCACAACTGCAGCCTCCTCTGGCACTCACAACCCCAGGGGCAGGCCTTGCGCCCGAAGACGCCCTAGACGGAGGGGAGGGGTCACCGTCAGGGAGGGCAAGCCCTGCAAGCCTCGGACTGTGTGCGTCCGCGGCCCCCTCCAAAACTGCAGGCAGACAGGTCGGTGCGGAACGCCCCTGGCAACCCAGCAGCACTCAAAGGGGAAGAGTCCTCACCTGGCCAGGCAGCGCTGATGAGCCTCAGGCCCCGCCCCGGGCCGGAGCCTGACCCCGCCCGCCGGACTCTGCCTGTGCAAAGGTGCACTTCACAGACCCGCCGCTAGGGGGCGCTGGCGAGGGGGGGGGGGTTCGGGGACTCAGCCCCAAGAGGGTCCTCTCCAACCACGGCGGTACAGAGTCCAAGGCCCCCTGCAAGGTGCAGGGACCGCAAGCCCGTTTTGGCCATGGGGCCCTCTGCCCCTCGGGGGACACCTGCAACCTCCTCCGCACTCACACCCCGAGGGGCTGACAGTGCGCCGAGGACGCCATAGACGGAGGGGCGGGGTCACCGTCAGGGAGGGTACCCCCTGTATGCCTCGGCCTGGCTGCGACCGCGGCCTCCTCCAAAGCTGCAGGCAGACAGGTCGGCGGGGAAAGGCCCGGGCAACCCGGCAGCACTCAAAGGGGAAGAGTCCTCACCTGGCCAGGCAGCGCTGATGATCGTCAGGCTCCGCCCCCGACCGGAGCCTGACCCCGCCCACCGGACTCTGCCTGAGCACAGGTGCAGTTCACAGGGCCGCCGCTAGGGGGCGCGGGCGAGGGGGTTCGGGGACCCTCAGCCCCCACGGGGGTAGGGGGTAGGGGAACCTCCACCCCCGGGGGAAACGGGACCCTCTTCCCCCTTGGGGGAACGGTAAATCTTCCTCCCGGGGCACACCTGCACCCTCCTCTCGGACTCAGAAACCCAGGGGCAGGACGTGGGCCCCAAGACGCCCTGGACGAAGGGGCGGGGTCACCGTCAGGGAGGGCCACCCCTTGCAAGCCACAGACAGAAGGCGCCCGCGGCGTCCTCCAAAACGGCAGGCATACAGGCCGGCGGGGAAAGCCCTTGGCAACCCAGCACCACTCAAAGGGGAAGCGTCCTCAGCTGGCTCAGCAGCGCTGCGGAGCCCCAGGCTCCGCCCCCGGCCGGAGCCTGACCCCGCCCACCGGACTCTGCCTGAGCACAGGTGCACTTCATAGAGCCGCCGGGGAGGGGGGGGCCGGTGAGGGCAATGGGCACCCTCAGTCCCAAGGGGGCAGGGTGACCCCACACCATGGGGAAAGGGGACGTTTCCCCATGGGTGAAGTAGACCAGCTTCCCACTTGGGGACCGGTAAACCTTCCCCCGGGGCACAACTGCAGCCTCCTCTGGCACTCACAACCCCAGGGGCAGGCCTTGCGCCCGAAGACGCCCTAGACGGAGGGGAGGGGTCACCGTCAGGGAGGGCAAGCCCTGCAAGCCTCGGACTGTGTGCGTCCGCGGCCCCCTCCAAAACTGCAGGCAGACAGGTCGGTGCGGAACGCCCCTGGCAACCCAGCAGCACTCAAAGGGGAAGAGTCCTCACCTGGCCAGGCAGCGCTGATGAGCCTCAGGCCCCGCCCCGGGCCGGAGCCTGACCCCGCCCGCCGGACTCTGCCTGTGCAAAGGTGCACTTCACAGACCCGCCGCTAGGGGGCGCTGGCGAGGGGGGGGTTGGGGTTCGGGGACCCTCAGCCCCAAGAGGGTAGGGGACCTCTCCAACCACGGCGGTACAGAGTCCAAGGCCCCCTGCAAGGTGCAGGGACCGCAAGCCCGTTTTGGCCATGGGGCCCTCTGCCCTCGGGGGACACCTGCAACCTCCTCCGCACTCACACCCCGAGGGGCTGACAGTGCGCCGAGGACGCCATAGACGGAGGGGCGGGGTCACCGTCAGGGAGGGTACCCCCTGTATGCCTCGGCCTGGCTGCGACCGCGGCCTCCTCCAAAGCTGCAGGCAGACAGGTCGGCGGGGAAGGCCCGGCAACCCGGCAGCACTCAAAGGGGAAGAGTCCTCACCTGGCCAGGCAGCGCTGATGATCGTCAGGCTCCGCCCCCGACCGGAGCCTGACCCCGCCCACCGGACTCTGCCTGAGCACAGGTGCAGTTCACAGGGCCGCCGCTAGGGGGCGCGGGCGAGGGGGTTCGGGGACCCTCAGCCCCCACGGGGGTAGGGGGTAGGGGAACCTCCACCCCCGGGGAAACGGGACCCTCTTCCCCCTTTTGGGAATGGGTAAATCTTCCTCCCGGGGCACACCTGCAACCTCCTCCGACTCAGAAACCCAGGGGCAGGACGTGGGCCCCAAGACGCCCTGGACGAAGGGGCGGGGTCACCGTCAGGGAGGGCCACCCCTTGCAAGCCACAGACAGAAGGCGCCCGCGGCGTCCTCCAAAACGGCAGGCATACAGGCCGGCGGGAAAGCCCTTGGCAACCCAGCAGCACTCAAAGGGGAAGAGTCCTCACCTGGCCAGGCAGCGCTGATGATCGTCAGGCTCCGCCCCCGACCGGAGCCTGACCCCGCCCACCGGACTCTGCCTGAGCACAGGTGCAGTTCACAGGGCGCCGCTAGGGGGCGCGGGCGAGGGGGTTGGGGACCCTCAGCCCCACGGGGGTAGGGGGTAGGGGAACCTCCACCCCCGGGGGAAACGGGACCCTCTTCCCCTTGGGGGAACGGTAAATCTTCCTCCCGGGGCACACCTGCACCTCCTCTCGGACTCAGAAACCCAGGGGCAGGACGTGTGCCCAAGACGCCCTGGACGAAGGGGCGGGGTCACCGTCAGGGAGGGCCACCCCTTGCAAGCCACAGACAGAAGGCGCCCGCGGCGTCCTCCAAAACGGCAGGCATACAGGCCGGCGGGGAAAGCCCTTGGCAACCCAGCACCACTCAAAGGGGAAGCGTCCTCAGCTGGCTCAGCAGCGCTGCGGAGCCCAGGCTCCGCCCCCGGCCGGAGCCTGACCCCGCCCACCGGACTCTGCCTGAGCACAGGTGCACTTCATAGAGCCGCCGGGGAGGGGGGGGGCCGGTGAGGGCAATGGGCACCCTCAGTCCCAAGGGGGCAGGGTGACCCCACACCATGGGGAAAGGGGACGTTTCCCCATGGGTGAAGTAGACCAGCTTCCCACTTGGGGACCGGTAAACCTTCCCCCGGGGCACAACTGCAGCCTCCTCTGGCACTCACAACCCCAGGGGCAGGCCTTGCGCCCGAAGACGCCCTAGACGGAGGGGAGGGGTCACCGTCAGGGAGGGCAAGCCCTGCAAGCCTCGGACTGTGTGCGTCCGCGGCCCCCTCCAAAACTGCAGGCAGACAGGTCGGTGCGGAACGCCCCTGGCAACCCAGCAGCACTCAAAGGGGAAGAGTCCTCACCTGGCCAGGCAGCGCTGATGAGCCTCAGGCCCCGCCCCGGGCCGGAGCCTGACCCCGCCCGCCGGACTCTGCCTGTGCAAAGGTGCACTTCACAGACCGCCGCTAGGGGGCGCTGGCGAGGGGGGGGGTTGGGGTTCGGGGACCCTCAGCCCCAAGAGGGTAGGGGACCTCTCCAACCACGGCGGTACAGAGTCCAAGGCCCCTGCAAGGTGCAGGGACCGCAAGCCCGTTTTGGCCATGGGGCCCTCTGCCCCTCGGGGGACACCTGCAACCTCCTCCGCACTCACACACCGAGGGGCTGACAGTGCGCCGAGGACGCCATAGACGGAGGGGCGGGGTCACCGTCAGGGAGGGTACCCCCTGTATGCCTCGGCCTGGCTGCGACCGCGGCCTCCTCCAAAGCTGCAGGCAGACAGGTCGGCGGGGAAAGGCCCGGGCAACCCGGCAGCACTCAAAGGGGAAGAGTCCTCACCTGGCCAGGCAGCGCTGATGATCGTCAGGCTCCGCCCCCGACCGGAGCCTGACCCCGCCCACCGGACTCTGCCTGAGCACAGGTGCAGTTCACAGGGCCGCCGCTAGGGGGCGCGGGCGAGGGGGTTCGGGGACCCTCAGCCCCCACGGGGGTAGGGGGTAGGGGAACCTCCACCCTGGGGGAAACGGGACCCTCTTCCCCCTTGGGGGAACGGTAAATCTTCCTCCCGGGGCACACCTGCACCCTCCTCTCGGACTCAGAAACCCAGGGGCAGGACGTGTGGCCCAAGACGCCCTGGACGAAGGGGCGGGGTCACCGTCAGGGAGGGCCACCCCTTGCAAGCCACAGACAGAAGGCGCCCGCGGCGTCCTCCAAAACGGCAGGCATACAGGCCGGCGGGGAAAGCCCTTGGCAACCCAGCACCACTCAAAGGGGAAGCGTCCTCAGCTGGCTCAGCAGCGCTGCGGAGCCCCAGGCTCCGCCCCCGGCCGGAGCCTGACCCGCCCACCGGACTCTGCCTGAGCACAGGTGCACTTCATAGAGCCGCCGGGGAGGGGGGGGCCGGTGAGGGCAATGGGCACCCTCAGTCCCAAGGGGCAGGGTGACCCCACACCATGGGGAAAGGGGACGTTTCCCCATGGGTGAAGTAGACCAGCTTCCCACTTGGGGACCGGTAAACCTTCCCCCGGGGCACAACTGCAGCCTCCTCTGGCACTCACAACCCAGGGGCAGGCCTTGCGCCCGAAGACGCCCTAGACGGAGGGGAGGGGTCACCGTCAGGGAGGGCAAGCCCTGCAAGCCTCGGACTGTGTGCGTCCGCGGCCCCCTCCAAAACTGCAGGCAGACAGGTCGGTGCGGAACGCCCCTGGCAACCCAGCAGCACTCAAAGGGGAAGAGTCCTCACCTGGCCAGGCAGCGCTGATGAGCCTCAGGCCCCGCCCCGGGCCGGAGCCTGACCCGCCCGCCGGACTCTGCCTGTGCAAAGGTGCACTTCACAGACCCGCCGCTAGGGGGCGCTGGCGAGGGGGGGGTTGGGGTTCGGGGACCCTCAGCCCCAAGAGGGTAGGGGGACCTCTCCAACCACGGCGGTACAGAGTCCAAGGCCCCTGCAAGGTGCAGGGACCGCAAGCCCGTTTTGGCCATGGGGCCCTCTGCCCCTCGGGGGACACCTGCAACCTCCTCCGCACTCACACCCCGAGGGGCTGACAGTGCGCCGAGGACGCCATAGACGGAGGGGCGGGGTCACCGTCAGGGAGGGTACCCCTGTATGCCTCGGCCTGGCTGCGACCGCGGCCTCCTCCAAAGCTGCAGGCAGACAGGTCGGCGGGGAAAGGCCCGGGCAACCCGGCAGCACTCAAAGGGGAAGAGTCCTCACCTGGCCAGGCAGCGCTGATGATCGTCAGGCTCCGCCCCCGACCGGAGCCTGACCCCGCCCACCGGACTCTGCCTGAGCACAGGTGCAGTTCACAGGGCCGCCGCTAGGGGGCGCGGGCGAGGGGTTCGGGGACCCTCAGCCCCACGGGGGTAGGGGGTAGGGGAACCTCCACCCCCGGGGGAAACGGGACCCTCTTCCCCCTTAGGGAACGGTAAATCTTCCTCCCGGGGCACACCTGCACCCTCCTCTCGGACTCAGAAACCCAGGGGCAGGACGTGGGCCAAGACGCCCTGGACGAAGGGGCGGGGTCACCGTCAGGGAGGGCCACCCTTGCAAGCCACAGACAGAAGGCGCCCGCGGCGTCCTCCAAAACGGCAGGCATACAGGCCGGCGGGGAAAGCCCTTGGCAACCCAGCACCACTCAAAGGGGAAGCGTCCTCAGCTGGCTCAGCAGCGCTGCGGAGCCCCAGGCTCCGCCCCGGCCGGAGCCTGACCCCGCCCACCGGACTCTGCCTGAGCACAGGTGCACTTCATAGAGCCGCCGGGGGAGGGGGGGGGCCGGTGAGGGCAATGGGCACCCTCAGTCCCAAGGGGGCAGGGTGACCCCACACCATGGGGAAAGGGGACGTTTCCCCATGGGTGAAGTAGACCAGCTTCCCACTTGGGGACCGGTAAACCTTCCCCCGGGGCACAACTGCAGCCTCCTCTGGCACTCACAACCCCAGGGGCAGGCCTTGCGCCCGAAGACGCCCTAGACGGAGGGGAGGGGTCACCGTCAGGGAGGGCAAGCCCTGCAAGCCTCGGACTGTGTGCGTCCGCGGCCCCCTCCAAAACTGCAGGCAGACAGGTCGGTGCGGAACGCCCCTGGCAACCCAGCAGCACTCAAAGGGGAAGAGTCCTCACCTGGCCAGGCAGCGCTGATGAGCCTCAGGCCCCGCCCCGGGCCGGAGCCTGACCCCGCCCGCCGGACTCTGCCTGTGCAAAGGTGCACTTCACAGACCCGCCGCTAGGGGGCGCTGGCGAGGGGGGGTTGGGGTTCGGGGACCCTCAGCCCCAAGAGGGTAGGGGGACCTCTCCAACCACGGCGGTACAGAGTCCAAGGCCCCTGCAAGGTGCAGGGACCGCAAGCCCGTTTTGGCCATGGGGCCCTCTGCCCGGGGGACACCTGCAACCTCCTCCGCACTCACACCCCGAGGGGCTGACAGTGCGCCGAGGACGCCATAGACGGAGGGGCGGGGTCCCCGTCAGGGAGGGTACCCCCTGTATGCCTCGGCCTGGCTGCGACCGCGGCCTCCTCCAAAGCTGCAGGCAGACAGGTCGGCGGGGAAAGGCCCGGGCAACCCGGCAGCACTCAAAGGGGAAGAGTCCTCACCTGGCCAGGCAGCGCTGATGATCGTCAGGCTCCGCCCCGACCGGAGCCTGACCCCGCCACCGGACTCTGCCTGAGCACAGGTGCAGTTCACAGGGCCGCCGCTAGGGGGCGCGGGCGAGGGGGTTCGGGGACCCTCAGCCCCCACGGGGGTAGGGGGTAGGGGAACCTCCACCCCCGGGGGAAACGGGACCCTCTTCCCCTTGGGGGAACGGTAAATCTTCCTCCCGGGGCACACCTGCACCCTCCTCTCGGACTCAGAAACCCAGGGGCAGGACGTGGGCCCCAAGACGCCCTGGACGAAGGGCGGGGTCACCGTCAGGGAGGGCCACCCCTTGCAAGCCACAGACAGAAGGCGCCCGCGGCGTCCTCCAAAACGGCAGGCATACAGGCCGGCGGGGAAAGCCCTTGGCAACCCAGCACCACTCAAAGGGGAAGCGTCCTCAGCTGGCTCAGCAGCGCTGCGGAGCCCCAGGCTCCGCCCCCGGCCGGAGCCTGACCCCGCCCACCGGACTCTGCCTGAGCACAGGTGCACTTCATAGAGCCGCCGGGGGGGGGGGGCCGGTGAGGGCAATGGGCACCCTCAGTCCCAAGGGGGCAGGGTGACCCCACACCATGGGGAAGGGGACGTTTCCCCATGGGTGAAGTAGACCAGCTTCCCACTTGGGGACCGGTAAACCTTCCCCCGGGGCACAACTGCAGCCTCCTCTGGCACTCACAACCCCAGGGCAGGCCTTGCGCCCGAAGACGCCCTAGACGGAGGGGAGGGGTCACCGTCAGGGAGGGCAAGCCCTGCAAGCCTCGGACTGTGTGCGTCCGCGGCCCTTCAAAACTGCAGGCAGACAGGTCGGTGCGGAACGCCCCTGGCAACCCAGCAGCACTCAAAGGGGAAGAGTCCTCACCTGGCCAGGCAGCGCTGATGAGCCTCAGGCCCGCCCCGGGCCGGAGCCTGACCCCGCGCCGGACTCTGCCTGTGCAAAGGTGCACTTCACAGACCCGCCGCTAGGGGGCGCTGGCGGGGGGGGGGTTGGGGTTGGGGACCTCAGCCCCAAGAGGGTAGGGGGACCTCTCCAACCACGGCGGTACAAAAAGAGTTCCCAAGGCCCCTGCAAGGTGCAGGGACCGCAAAGCCCGTTTTGGGCCATGGGGCCCTCTTGCCTCGGGGGACACCTGCAACCTCCTCCGCACTCACCCCCGAGGGG